>NC_091978.1:90813570-90927219 GCF_044704955.1 Pristiophorus japonicus | reverse complement strand
CTCCCCCCCTTCTCCTCCCCCCCCTTCTCCTCCCACCCCTTCTCCTCCCACCCCTTCTCCTCCCACCCCTTCTCCTCCCCCCCTTCTCCTCCCCCCCTTCTCCTCCCCCCCCTTCTCCTCCCCCCCCTTCTCCTCCCCCCCTTCTCCTCCCCCCCCTTCTCCTCCCCCCCCTTCTCCTCCCCCCCCTTCTCCTCCCCCCCCTTCTCCTCCCCCCCCTTCTCCTCCCCCCCCTTCTCCTCCTCCTCCTCCCCCTCTCCCCCACCACCCCCCTTCTCCCCCTCCCCCAACCCCCTCCCCTCGCTGTCAGAAACACAGACACTGACAGAGAGTGAGAGACAGACAGACAGAGAGATAGAGACACACTGGGGGGCGGGAGGGGCGTCCCAACACGCTGTTGGAGGGCTCCCGGTGCTGCAGTCGGTAAGTAGAAAATGTTTTATTTATTTATTTTTTAAATTTTTTATTAATTGTTTTTGGATTGATTTATTGATGTATTTATCATTTATTATTGATGATGGCTCTTTATTTGTAAAACTGAAGTGTTTAATGTTTGTAAACTTCCCTTTAAACAACCCCCCCCCCATTCCCTACGCCTGATTTGTAACCTACACCTGATTTATAAGTGTAGACAAGGTTTTTCTGAGCGTACAAAAATCTACACTTACTCCATTCTAAGTTAGTTTGGAGTATGTTTTCACTGCCTAAACTTTCAAAACGGGTGTAAGTGGCCGGACATGCCCGCTTTTGAAAAAAAAATCTGTTCCAAACTGAAACTGTTCTAACTGACTAGAACTGGAGCAAACTAAATGCCGAGAATTGCAATTTCTAAGATACTCCATTCTAAACCAGTTGCTCCAAAAAAGCAGGAGCAACTCAGGCCAAAATTTGGCCCCAGTGATCCCAGAGCCTCAAACTAATGGTATTTGGGGATTTTATCCTTCCATAGCAACAACTATTGACATCCAGAACATCTTGAAATTTTAAAACAGAAAATATTTGTTGTAACCATTACCTCAATCTGCTAGGTAGTGAGGTGCCAACAATTCTTTTATACCTGCAATTGTTAACAGCAGCAAAACTTGGCAAGATTGCTGAGAGCCCACAGTGCTGCTGTTTCTATTTGTTTGTCACCTTTGGTGAGGATGGAAATTAGGGATGGCTATGGTGAAGTATATGGATAGGGCAAAGATTTGCATCCTGTATAGCCTAATTTTTGTTCATATGGAAACGCAACTGAGGATAAAACATTGATCAAGAGAAGTTAGCAAGTTGGTGAAGTATATTTCCGTATTTGTTCATGAGCCAGGCACCTTAAATAGTTAGTACCATCTAAAGGGACAAACTGAAACCTATCCCAGTGCATTTCTATATTGAAAGGAATACAATTTATATTTGATAGCCTTTCCTTATCAAGAAAAACTAAATGCTATGGAAGAAGCAGCAGTACTCGCTTTCACAACAAAGTAATTTTATGACAATGTGCTTTTGTGTGTTTGAGAATACATTATATTAATATTTATTTTGATAAAATGATAAAACTGGTCCATATTGTGCCAACATGCTTTGTCCACGAGCAGAAGACCCTACTCCAGTTTGGTTTCACCATGATCAGATCAGCCATGATATTAAATGGTGGAGCAGACTCGAGGGGCCAAATGGTCTACTCCTGCTCCGATTTCTTCCGTTCTTATAGGAAGTTGACCTATGTTATGGTGGAGCAGTGAGAAACGAGGACCACCAAGAAGATGATAATTCTAGAATATCAGACTTTGACTTCAGAGATCCAGTTACAACAGAGGGACGTTATTAGAAATTATGTTATTGTCATTATACAAGAAATAAACGGTGCCTATAACTTGGATGAATAAGACTCTGAAGCGCATTACAAGAGGCAGTTGAAACATATATAAAATACTCTTTCGCTACGTAAGACCTAAGATTTTTGAGAAAAAAAATGTTACAAGCTGGCTTTGATGCAATCATTTGCCATTAAAAGAAAATCAGATATTCAACACATTGCTAAAAGACATAATTTGGACACAAGCTGTACAAACTTCATGGTGATAAACGGGCCCATCACTTCCCTTTTATAAATTATCGTTACACCATTTTGCCATGAGAAGATGAAATAAGAGTGGCTGCTATTGAAGTCTATTGAGCATTAACAAAGTTCTACAAAAGTAGCCGCCTTTCTGCTACGAACAACCAATAGCTAAAGCAGGTAGGACCTCCACAATCTTCACCTTTTGGATTGATAAATACCAACATGTGCAATTACAAGGAGGAAATGTGTGAAAGCCCTGATTAGAAAATAGTTCTCTCAAAGCAGGTACCAAGAATTCCTTAAGTGGCATCATGAGCAACACGACTTGACAAAATTTGATTGCCACCTTCCTTTTGACCAAGGCATGGACACACATTATATCTCATTGAACAATGATTCCACTAATTGGAAGTGCGTAAATTCTCTCTATAGCTTCTCCCCATCTCATGCACCATCAACCCTCCTCCCAACCCAATTCCTCATTAAACAACCACCTTTCCTCAGCCCAATGCTTGCTGACATCATCATTGGCTCCATTTCCTCAAGAGTGCAATAATTGCCCCCCTCTTTTTAAAAAAAAAAGTCCCTGTTTTCTTAGCTGCCATCTTATCTGCAACTTTTTTCCCTCTTTAATCCTTGATAATTTTGTCACTGCCCAGCTCTGTCACCACTTATTTCATTACTCCCTCTTCAAATCCTTTCAATCTCCAGCTGACACCTTGCGCACAGCACCAAGATTGCCTTGATCAGTAGTAAGGACCTTTATCACTGACATTGCAGTGCACTAACCCTCCTTATTCTTCTTAAGCTCTCTGGCATTCAACATACTCCACACTTCTTCGTCATCTCTGCTCTGTGCTACTGTCCTAGCTTGGTTCCCCTGCTATCCTGTACTAACAAAGCTTGCATATATCCTGTATTGGCTACTCGTCATGCCCCCATACAATTCCCTTGGATGAACCCCAAAGTAAATGTTTTGCCCTTTTTCTTTGTCTGCATGTTACCCCTAAGTGACTTCATTCGTAGGTGTGGAAGCTGATGACACCCAGCTCTATTTCTCTGCTGCCATCCTGGACTCCTCAATCAATACTGTGCTGTCCACCTGTTTAACCAACATCAAGTCTTGGGTGAGGAAGATTTCCTTCATTGCTATGAACATAACTATTCCCTTCTGCTCCTGTCAATCTCTGCACATTATCCTTTGACTCCATTCCTCTTTATGGCAGCTCACTCAGGCTAGCGGTGTGTAACCTTGAAGTACTATTTGATCTTGAGCTTGGCTTCAAACCATAACCCCTCACCATCAGAACCACTGCAACATTGTCTGCATCCACCCCAACGTCACTGCCAATGAAACGCCTGCCCTTAGTTCTGCCCTTCATGAATTGCAACTCATCCACTGCTTGGCTGACTTTTCTATCATCCTTATTTTTGCCTATTGCACAATGCATAAATTCCATGAATTACAACCTTCACGAGCCACTCCAAAACTTAACCTTTCTGATCATGCCTATAAGTCTCACCAGTGCTCTAAAGTTGATATTTTGGGGTGTTTTATTATATCAAAAGCACTATGCAAGTGTAAATAGTTGCTGCTGGTGCTCCTTCTGCTACACAATCATGTGTTCCCAAACCAGACCTTCAGATAACACCTTCATTCCACGTCTGGGAGTTGTCTCATCTCTTATGATGGATATGCACCTTCAGCATAGTGGACGGACCTATGCAGGACTTACCACCAGTCTAAAACCACCAATCTAAAGGTGGAATCCACCCAGATATTAATCACCAATTGGGAAAAGCACCTTTTGTATCTTCCAATTAATATTTTTTAGATTGCATTTTAAGCCACCATAAGACCGTACTGGTGGCATCCATCAGCATACCATTCCACTTACCCCATTACTTGGAAAGTATAGAGCACCGGTGAATCTGCTAACAATGTAATATCATCTTGTGCCATAATTCTTTCAGGAATGCTCAAAACAGATGCTTTAAGATCATCTCTTGCATTCAACATGTCACTGAAGACATGAAATGGGATGGGGAAGGTGGATAATCTTACCTCCGTTTCAAGAAAAGTAGGTTCAGTGGGTGGCTTATCTTTCTGTACTTAAAACCTGGAGCTGGATTGCATATTCCTGATACAATTCCAGATCGTGTTACTCCTACAGCTTTCAACTTCTTTGTGAGAAAAGGCACTAGCAAAAATCAATGAAAGCAATGGGTATCCCCTTGTTCTACAATCTCGTATAGAGTCACATCCTGCCCTACACATTTCTTAAAACAGCAAAATTCAAGCTATTCCTTTCTAATTACTCCAAAGCATCTGCTATAATGTCTAACGAACCATTTTTAGAGCCGCTGGCATTGGTGAGATTCCTTGCTGCTTTGTCTCTCTAGAATCCCACTTCCTGTGAATAAAAGCTACAAACCTTTTAGTTTTTGTGTGGCTCTAAAATAGTCCTATTCCCGAAGTCTTATGGCTTCAAGTCAAGCATGGGCAAGGAAGCCTCCTGCTGATTACCACCTACTGCCCTCCATTAACTGATGAATCAGTACTCCTCCATGTTGAACACCACTTGGAAGAAGCACTGCAGGTAGCAACAGCACAGAATGTACTCTGGGTTGATGACATCAAGGTCCATTACCAAGAGTGCCTCAGTAGCACCATGATTGACAGAGTTGGCCGAGTCCTGAAGGACATAGCTGCAAGATTGGGCCTGCGACAGGTGATGAGAGAACCAACACAAGGGAAAAACCTATATGACCTCGTCCTCGCCAATCGACCTGTCGCAGAAGCATCCGTCCATAACAGTACTGGTAGCAGTGACCAGCACAAAGTCCTCGTGGAAATGAAGTCCTGTCTTCACCCTCCTTGGTGTGTGGCACTATCACCGTACTAAATGGGATACATTCATGACAGATCTAGCCGCTCAAAACTGGGCATGCTATGTGCCATTAGCAGCAGCAGAAGAATTTTATTCCAGCACAATGTGTAACCTCATGGCCCGGCATATCCTTCACTCTCATTAGTATCAAGCCAGGGGACCAACCCTAGTTCAACAAGGAGTGTAGCAGAATGTGCCAGGAGCAGCATCAGGCATACCTAACAATTAGGTGCCAACCTGGTGAAGCAACACAGGTCTACATGCATGCTAATTAGTGGAAGCAGCATGCTATAGACAGGGCTAAGCGATCCCACAGCCATCGGATCAGATCAAAGCTCTGCAGTCCTGCCACATCCAGTCCTGAATGGTGGTGAACAATTAAATAACTAACGGGAGAAAGACACTCCATGAATATCCCCATCCTCAGTGATGGCAGAGCCCAGCACGCAAGTGCAAAAGACAAGGCTGAACAGTTTGCAACCATCTTCAGCCAGAAGTGCCGAATGGATGATCCATCTCGGCCTCTTCCTGAGGTCCCCACCATCAGGAAATTAGGGATGCGTGCAATAAAGGTACAGCAGTTATCATGGGTGACTTTAATCTACATATAGATTGGGCTAACCAAACTGATAGTAATACAGTGGAGGAGGATTTCCTGGAGTGTGTAAGGGATGGTTTTCAAGGCCAATATGTCGAGGAACCAACTAGAGAGCTGGCCATCCTAGACTGGGTGTTGTGTAATGAGAGAGGATTAAGTAGCAATCTTGTTGTGAGAGGCCCCTTGGGGAAGAGTGACCATAATATGGTAGAATTCTTCATTAAGATGGAGAGTGACACAGTTAATACAGAGACTAGAGTCCTGAACTTAAAGAAAGGTAACTTCGACGGTATGAGACGTGAATTGGCTAGGATAGACTGGCGAATGATACTTAAAGGGTTGACGGTGGATAGGCAATGGCAGACATTTAAAGATCACATGGATGAACTTCAACAATTGTACATCCCTGTCTGGCATAAAAATAAAACGGGAAGATGGCTCAACCGTGGCTTACAAGGGAAATTAGGGAAAGTGTTAAATCCAAGGAAGAGGCATATAAATTGGCCTGAAAAAGCAGCAAACCTGAGAACTGGGAGAAATTTAGAATTCAGCAGAGGAGGACAAAGGGTTTAATTGGGGAGGGGGGCGGGGGAATAGAATATGAGTGTAAGCTTGCAGGGAACATAAAAACTGACTGCAAAATTTTCTACATATACGTGAAGAGAAAAAGATGAGTGAAGTCCCTTACAGAGAATCAGGTGACGTCATAATGGGGAACAAAGAAATGGCAGACCAATTGAACAAATACTTTGGTTCTATCTTCACTAAGGAAGATACAAATAACCTTCAGGAAATACTAGGGGAACGAGGGTCTAGCAAGGAGGAGGAACTAGGAAATCCTTTAGTCAGCAGATTGTGTTAGGGAAATTGATGGGATTGAAGGCCGATAAATCCTCGGGGCCTGATAGTCTGCATCCCAGAATACTTAAGGAAGTGGCCCTAGAAATAGTGGACGCATTGGTGGTCATTTTCCAACATTGTATAGACTCTGGATTAGTTCCTATGGACTGGAAGGTAGCTAATTAACGCCACTTTTTAAAAAAGGAGAGAGAGAAAACAGGGTATTATAGACCGGTCAGTCTGACATCGGTGGTGGGGAAAATGTTGGAATCAATTATTAAAGATGTAATAGCAGTGCATTTTGAAAGCAGTGACAGGATCAGTCCAAGTCAGCATGGATTTATGAAAGGGAAATCATGCTTGACAAATCTTCTAGAATCTTTTGGGGATGTAACTAGTCGAGTGGACAAGGGGGAGCCAGTAGATGTGGTGTATTTAGACTTTCAAAAGGCTTTTGATAAGGTCCCACATAAGAGATTAGTATGCAAAATTAAAGCACGTGGTATTGGGGGTAATGTACTAACGTGGATAGAGAACTGGTTGGCAGACAGGAAGCAGAGAGTAGGAATAAACGGGTCCTTTTCAGAATGGCAGGGAGTGACCAGTGGGGTACTGCAAGGTTCAACTATTTACAATATACATTAATGATTTAGATGAAGGAATTGAATGTAATATCTCCAAGTTTGCAGATGACTCTAAGCTGGATGGCAGTGTGAGCTGTGAGGAAGATGCTAAGAGGCTGCAGGGTGACTTGGACAGGTTAGGTGAGTGGGCAAATACATGGCAGATGCGGTATAATGTGGATAAATGTGAGGTTATTCACTTTGGTGGTTAAAAACAGTAGGGATGATTATTATCCGAATGGTGACAGATTGGTAAAGGGGGAGGTGCAACGAGACCTGGGTGTCATGGTACATCAGTCATTGAAGGTTGGCATCCAGGTACAGCAGCCGGTGAAGAAGGCAAATGGCATGTTGGCCTTCATAGCGAGAGGATTTGAGTATAGGAGCAGGGAGGTCTTACTACAGTTGTATAGGGCCTGAGTAAGGCCACACCTTGAATATTGTGTACAGTTTTAGTCCCCTAATCTGAGGAAGGCCATTCTTGCTATTGAGGGAGTGCAGCGAAGATTCACCAGACTGATTCCCAGGATGACAGGACTGACATATGAAGAAAGACTGGATCGACTAGGCTTGTATTCAATGGAATTTAGAAGAATGAGAGGGGATCTCATCGAAACATAAAATTCTGACAGGATTGGACAGGTTAAATGCAGGAAGAATGTTCCCGATGTTGGGGAAGTCCAGAATCAGGGGTCACAGTCTAAGGATAAGGAGTAAGCCATTTAGGATCGAGATGAGGAGAAATTTCTTCACTCAGAGAGTTGTGGGCATGTGGAATTCTCTACCACAGAAAGTTGTTGGGGCCAGTTCATTAGATATATTCAAAAGGGAGTTAGATGTGGCCCTGACGGCTAAAGGGGTATGGAGAGAAAGCAGGAATGGGGTACCGAAATGCGTGATCAGCCATGATCATATTGAATGGTGGTGCAGGCTCGAAGGGCTGAATGGCCGACTCCTGCACCGATTTTCTATGTTTCTATCACAGAAGTCAGTCTTTAGCCAATTCGATTCACTCCACATGATATCAAGAAACGGCTGATCGCACTGGATACAGCAAAGACTATATGGGCCCAACAACATCCTGGCTGTGCTGCTGAAGACTTGTGCTCCTGAACTAGCCGTGCTCCTGAACTAGCCATGCCCCTAGCCAAACTGTTCCAGTACATCTACAACACTGGCATCTACCTGACAATGTGGAAACTTCCCAGGTATGTCTTGCTCACAAAAAGCAGGACAAATCCAATCCGGCCAAGTACCGCCTCATCAGTCTACTCTCAATGAGATGAGAGTTACATCAAGGCAGCATTTGACCAAGTGTGGCATCAAAGACCCCTAGTGAAACTGAAATCCGTGAGAATCGGGGAAAACTCTCCACTGGCTGGAGTCATACCTAATACAGAGGAAGATGGTTGTCGTTATTAAAGGCCAATTATCTCAGCCCCAAGACATCTCTGCAGGAGCTCTTCAGTGTCCTAGCCTGAAACATCTTCAGCTGCTACATCAATGATCTTCCCTCCATCATAAGGTCAGAAGTGGGGATGTTTCCTGATGATTGCACAGTGTTCAGTTCCATTTGCAACTCCTCAGATAATGAAGCAGTCCATGCCCGCATGCAACAAGACCTGGATGGCCTGGGCTGATAAGTGGCAGGTAACATTTGTGCCACACAAGTGCCAGGCAATGTCTTTCTCCAACAAGAGAGAGTCCAACCACTGCCCCTTGACATTTAATGAACATTAACATCATCGAATCCCCTGGGGGTCACCATTGACCAGAAACTTAACTGGACCAGCCACATTAATACGGCGGCTACAAGAGTAACTCAGGGGCTGAGTATTCCGTGGCGAGTGTCTCACCTCCTGACTCCCCAAAGCCTTTCCACCATCTACAAGGCTCAAGTCAAAAGTGTGAAGGAATACTCTCCACTTGCCTGGATGAGAGCAGCTCCAAAATCACTCAAGAACTTGACACCTTCCAGAACAAAGCAGCCTCCTTGAATGACACCCCATCCACCACCTTAAACATTCACTCCCTTCACCACCGGTGCACTGTGGCTGCTCTGCTTACCATCTACAGGATGCACTGCAGCAACTCACCAAGGCTTCTTCGGCAGCACCACCCAAACTCGTGACCCCTACAGCATAGAAGGACAAAGGCAGCAGGCGCATGGAAACACCATCACCTCCTAGTTTCCCTCCAAGTCACCCAGCATCCTGACTTAGAAATATATTGCCGTTTCTTCATTGTCGGTGGGTCAAAATCCCGGAATTCCCTCCCTAGCAGCACTGTGGAGTACCTTCACCACACGGACTGCAGCGGTTTAAGAAGGCGGCTCGCCACCACCTTCTCAAGGGCAATTAGGGATGAGCAATAAATGCTGGCCTTGCCAGCGACATCCATATTCCAGAAATGAATAAAGAAAGAAACAGAATTCTATCTATAAAAATCTCACTGATTTGTGTTGGATCCTCTTAAACTTTGTAATGGATTTCTCCACATCATACAGTTGGCTGACCCAAAAACAAGATATTTTGAAGGGAATGTTTTTGGATGCCAAAGAAAAAATAGTTGAAGTGATTCCATGATGTGGCTTTGTCATTATACTGCCGTTGCTTGTGTTCATGTGGTTTCCAGGGACCAGTGAGTACAGGCTGCCAATGGCCAAAGATATTTTTCAGTCACATGGTTCCTACGGATCAATTGCATTGCTCTTTTTAATAAAAAAATAAAGCGAAATGGCCTTGCAGTCATGTGGTTTCTGGGGTCTAACTTAAAATCTGCCTTTGCAGGGATTATTTTATGTCTGATCAAACCAATCAGAGTAGTCATGTAATTAGTTACAACCACGCCGTTAAGTCCGCAAGTGTGACCCTGACTTCCGGTCGCCTGTCACTTTAATTTTCCACTCCATTCCCACTCTGACCTCTCTCTCCTCGGTCTCCTACACTGTTCCATCGAAGCTCAACATAAGCTCAAGGAACAGCACCTCATCTTTCGTTTAGGCACTTTACAGCCTTCTGGACTCAACATAGAGTTCAACAATGTCAAAGCGTCGCCGCTGCCAATCTTTGGCTCCCTTTCCTTCCCCCCCCCACCCGCCCCCCTCAGAGCCTGTTTCTTTTTTTTTTCTCCTTGTCTCTAATGGCAGTTGGTCATTATCCCATCATTTACACCCGATCTTGACTAATGTTTTTCTAACTCCTGGCATTACCATTTGAATTTGGGCCATCATCCCTTTTGTCTCTCTAACCTCTCTTGTCTTCCAACTTATCACAGGCCTTCCCTTTTGTTCTGTCAGTGCTTATTAAGAATCTGTTCTTTTTGAACACTCTCCAGTTCTGACAAAGGATCATCGACCCGAAACGTTAACTTTGCTTCCTCTCCACAGATGCTGCCTGACCTGCTGAGATTTCAAGCATGTTCTGTTTTTATTGCAGATTCCAGATTCCAGCATTTGCAGTATTTTGCTTTTGTATCATATCTTTTTATCTAGTTTCCCAATCTATTCAGCCAACACGTCCCTCACACCCTATGTAGGTTACTTTGTTCAGATTTAAGACCCTAGTTTTGGAATTAACAAAATCACTCTCAAATCCAATATAAAATTCTATCATATTATGATCACTCTTCCCCAGAGATTCCTTGACTACAAGGTTATTAATTAACCCCGTCTAATTGCACAATATTAGATTTATAATAGCCTGTTCCCTAATTGGTTCCTCGACATTCTGATCTAGAAAACTATCCTGAATGCATTGCATGAATTCGTCCTCTGCACTATTACTGGAAATTTGGTTTGGCCAGTCCATGTGAAGATTAAAGTCCCCCATGATTATTGTATTCCCCTTTTTACACCTCTAATTTCCTGACTTGAGTAATACTATGCATGTGTTTGTGCACTATGCACAATTTTGAGTTTTTACACATTTAAGGAGAAGTTTCACAACTCTCAAGAAAAATATATTCCAGTAAGGAGGAAAGGGAGTAAGAGAAAAGATAACCATCCGTCGCTAACTGAAGAAATAAAGGATGGTATCCAATTAAAAACAAGGGCATACAATATGGCCAAACGTAGTGGGAGGACAGAAGACTGGAAAGCATTTAAAAGCCACAAAGGATGACTAAAAAATGATTAAGAAAGGGAACATAGATTATGAAAGTAAACTAGCACAAAATATAAAAACAGATAGTAAGAGTTTGTATAGGTATATAAAAAGGAAGAGTGGCTAGAGTAAATGTTGGTCCCTTAGAGGACGAGACCAGGGAATTAGTAATGGGGAACATGGAGATGGCAGAAACTCTGAACAAATATTTTGTATCAGTCTTTATGGTAGAGGACACTAATAATATTCCAATAGTGGATAATCAAGGGGTTATAGCGGGGGGCAGGAACTTAACCCAATCACAATCACTAAGAAGGTGGTACTGAGTAAGAGAATGGGAATAAAGGTGGATAAATCCCCTGGACCTGATGGCTTGCATCCTAGGGGCTTAAGAGAAGTAGCGGCAGGGATAGTGGATGCATTGGTTGTAATTTACCAAAATTCCCTGGATTTTGGGGAGGTCCCAGAAAATTGGAAAACTGCAAATGTAATGCCCCTATTTAAAAAAAAAAAAGAGGCAGACAACAAGCAGGAAACTGTAGACCAGTAAGCCTAACATCTGTGGTTGGGAAGATGTTGGAGTCCATTATTAAAGAAGCAGTAGCAGGACATTTGGAAAAGCAAAATTCGGTCAGACAGAATCAGCATGGATTTATGAAGGGGAAGTCATGTTTGACAAATTTGCTACAATTGTTTGAGGATGTAACGGACAGGGTGGATAAAGGGGAACCAGTGGATGTGGTGTATTTGGACTTCCAGAAGGCATTTGACAAGGTGCCACATAAAAGGTTACTGCACAAGATAAAAGTTCATGGGGTTGGGGGTAATATATAAGCATGGATAGAGGATTGGCTAATGAACAGAAAACAGAGAGTAAGGATAATGGTTCATTCTCGCGTTGGTAATCAGTAACCAATGGGGAGCCGCAGGGATCAGTGCTGGGACCCCAACTATTTACAATCTATATTAACGACTTGGAGGAAAGGACCGAGTGTAACGTAGCCAAGTTTGCCGATGATACAAAGATGGGAGGAAAAACAGTGTGTGAAGAGAACACACAAAATCTGCAAGAGGACATAGACAGGCTAAGTGAGTGGGCAAAAATTTGGCAGATGGAGTATAATGTTGGAAAGTGAGAGATTATGCACTTTGGCAGAAAAAAGTCAAAGAGCAAGGTGTTATTTAAATTGAAAACGTTTGCAAAGTGCTACAGTACAGCGGGACCTGGGGGTACTTGTGCATGAAACACAAAAGGATAGTATGCAGGTACAGCAAGTGATCAGGAAGGCCAATGGAATCTTGGCCTTTATTGCAAAGGGGATGGAGTATAAAAGCAGGGCAGTCTTGCTACAGTTGTACAGGATATTGATGAGGCCACACCTGGAATACTGCGTGCAGTTTTGGTTTCCATATTTACGAAAGGATATACTTGCTTTGGAGGCAGTTCAGCGAAGGTTCACAAGGTTGATTCCAGGGATGAGGGGGATTGACTTATGAGGAAAGGTTGAGTAGGTTGGGCCTCTACTCACTGGAATTCAGAAGAATGAGAGGTGATCTTATCGAAACGTATAAGATTATGAGGGTGCTTGACAGGGTGGACGCAGAGAGGATGTTTCCACTGATAGGGGAGACTAGAAAAGAGGCCATAATCTTAGAATAAGGGGCCGCCCATTTAAAACTGAGCTGAGAAATTTCTTCTCTGAGGGTTGTGGATCTGTGGAATTCGCTGCCTCAAAGCTGTGGAAGCTGGGACATTGAATAAATTTAAGACAGAAATAGACAGTTTCTTAAACGATAACGGAATAAGGGGTTATGGAGAGCGGGCAGGGAAGTGGACCTGAGTCCATGATCGGATCAGCCATGATAGTATTAAATGATAGAGCAGGCTCGAGGGGCCGTATGGCCTGCTCCTGCTCCTGTTTCTTATGTTCTTATAAGAGGCTCCCGAGGTATGGGAAATGGTCCACGTTGTCCAGGGTCGCGCGTGGATCTTGATGACTGGGAGGCAGTGCTGTGCGGCAAGGACAGGCTGGTGGAGGACCTTTGTCTACGGATGTTTAACATAAGGCCCGTGCTTTCATACGCTTCGACTATGTCCTGGTGTTCAACCTCTATGTGCGCAGACGCAGGGCTCAACCGTGGACTGTAGCTCGACGACAGAGGTTGGTATAACATGCAATAAAACAGTGGTAGCACTCTTGACTGTGGGTCAGAAGGTTGTCTGTTGATAGAGAACCTACAGAGGCTGAACTCCAGGACAGAGAGTCGACGTATTTACTGAGGTGTATGAAAGCATAGGCCTCATGCTAAACATCAGTAAGACAAAGTCCTCCACCAGCCTGTCCTCACCGCACAGCACTGTCCCCCAGTCATCAAGATCCACGATGTGGCCCTGGACAATGTGGACCATTTCCCATACTTCAGGAGCCTGTTATCAACAAGAGCAGACATTGATGACGAAATTCAACACCACCACCAGTCCGCCAATACAGCCTTCGGCCGCCTGAGGAAAAGAGTCTTTGAAGACCAGGCCCTCAAATCTACCACCAAGCTCATGGTCTACAAGGCTGTAGTAATACCCGCCCTCCTGTATGGCTCAAAGACATGGACCATGTACAGTAAACACCTCAATTCGCTGGAGAAATACCACCAATGATGCCTCCGCAAATCCCCTGGGAGTACCGATGCACCAACATTACCGTCCTCGACTAGGCCAACATCCCCAGCATTGAAGCATTGACCACACTTGATCAGTTCCGCTGGGCAGGCCACATTGTCCGCATGACAGACACGAGAGTTCCAAAGCAAGCGCTCTACTCGGAATTCCTTCACGGCAAACGAGCCAAAGTTTGACGGAGGAAAGGTTACAAGGACACCCTCAAAGCCTCCCTGATAAAGTGCAACATCCCCACCGACACTTGGGATTCCCTGGCCAAAGACCGCCTTAAGTGGAAGAAGTGCATCCGGGAGGGCGCTGAGCACCTCGAGCCTCATTGCCAAGAGCATTCAGAAATCAAGCGCAGGCAGCAGAAAGAGCATGCGGCAAATCTGCCCCACCCTCCCTTACCCTCACTGACTATCTGTCCCACCTGTGACAGAGACTGCGGCTCTCGTATTGGACTGTTCAGCCACCTAAGAACTCATTTTAAGAGTGGAAGCAAGTCTTCCTTGATTCCGAGGGACTGCCTATGATGATGATGTCTGTTGAAGCCCCACGCCAGAGTCTTGAGCACATAATCTAGGCTGAAAGTTCAATAAAGTACTGAGGGAGTGCTGCACTGACTGAGTTTTTTTTTTTAATTAATTCTCGGGATGAGTGTGTCTCCAGCAAGGCCACCATTTATTGCCCAAACCTAATTGCCCTCGAAAAGGTGGTGTTGAGCCACCTTCTTGTATAAGTGGCTTGCTGGGCCATTTCAGAGGGCAGTTAGGAGTCAACCACATTGCTGTGGGTCTAGAGTCACATATAGGCCAGACCAGGTAAGGGCGGCAGATTTCCCCAGATGGGTTTTTACAGTATTCCGATAGTTTCATGGTCACCAGTACCGATACTCGTATTTTTTATTCCAGATTCAGTTAATTAATTAATTGAATTTACATTCCCATGCTGCCATGGTTGGTTTAGTTCCGCGTCTCCGGAGCATTAGTCCGGGCCTCTGGATTGCTGGTCCAGTAACATAACCACTATGCTACCATAACCCCAGGTACTGTCTTTTGGATGAGATGTTAAACCAAAGTCCCATTTGCCCATACAAAAGCTTCCATGGCACTCTTTGAATAAGAACGAGGTAATTCTCCAGGTGCCCTGATTGACATTTATCACTCAACTAACAACACTAGAACAGATTATCTGACCTTTTATCTTTTCTGTTGTGGGCCTTTGCTGTGTACAACTTATCTACTGTGATTACCTACATTGCAAAAGTGACTACACTTGAAAAGTGCTGTATTGGTTGTGTTGTGTTTGAGATCATCCTGAGGATGTGAAAGGTGCTATAATAATGTAAGTTTGTTTTTTATGTGAAAGGCTTTGAGATGCTTCTTAAATGTGATTAGGTGCTAGAAACATTCATGTATGTAGCTGGTAAACAAATGAGAATGTTTTACCTACCTTAAATAATGCTTTTTTCAGTTGAATGCAGCATTCAATACATAGCTGCTGCCATAACTTCCCTGTTGTGTTTCTCTCTGTTCCAGAAAGTTACTTACTTTGTGTGCTGGTGTGCTTAGGGTCTCAATTCCTTTCAAAGAATGAACTATTAAAGATTTAAAATTAGACCTGGTATATGGTGTGGGAGGAGCAGAGATTACTTCAGAATGGCTACAGTTGGCTTGAAATTCTTCAAGGCACTGGTCATTGAGCTTCCTTTGATATGATGGCAACTTTTATTTTTGAACATGGAGGTTGAATTTTGTAAAGAATGATATTTAATCTTTATGATTATTCCTATCTTCAGTACACTTGAGGCTTTTTCCTGCTGGATGTTTTAAAACGCTGCCAGGTTACCAGCGGCATCATTTTCTATACAGCCACAGATAAATTTAAACATTCCGAAGAAATCAGCCTTTAACTACACTGAAGTCAAGGATAGTGAAGAAATGAATTTCTCCTGGACTAGTACTATTTCTGATTGCATTTCACCTTATGGGTTTGCCTGTCTTTGCCAGTTTGTCTGACTGACCATCTCCACTGGTGCTCAAGAGCACCTCTAATTGAATTGAATGGGGAGTTATTTTGGAATCTGGAATGGTCTGGGTTTAAGTGATAACATTATCTTAACAATGGGGAAGAGGTTGTTGGAGATTTCATGATTGACAAAAAAAATTGGGATTATCCATCAATGTAAATCTAGCAAATTCTTGGAATATTTGCATGCATAAATATGGAGAACATTGGACTGATGAAGCTGTGTTACATTATAAATGATTAATAAAAGCATTGTTTCTATTTAATTTTGGTTCCTGCATCATCTCCTGTCCAATTTTTATCTATTCTGTTTCTGTATATTTTTAGTTTTTGACCATTTTCTTTAGTACTTCTCTATTTTACTCTCTCTTTTCACATCTTTTATTTTTCTTTTTCGCTTTCATTCTCCCTTCATCATTGTGTTGTAACATCTGCTAATAAAGCTTCCTGAATTCTTGGTCTCCCAGTGACACACCACTCTCCACCCTGGAACCCTGCAAGTCTTATCGCTTTGACATCACCAGATTCCAGGGTCTTAAACCTTCCATGTTATTGGACCTGACCTACTTGACAGGAGTCCACGAAGAGCCTGAAATATGCAGCAAGATGACACAAAATAAAGAACCTCCTGAGAAAGTTGTCAAGACTGAACTAGAAAAAAAGCTGGATGAAGAAATTGCTAAATTTATGGCAGATGATGATCACAAAGACCCCTCCAGCTTACAAAACCGAGAATCTTCAAATGTCCTTTCTAAAGACTTACTGGATCATAATGAAGAAAATGAGGCTCGAAAAGGATGTGCTTTAAAAATGGACGCTGAATTAATTGAAACCTGCCAGAGCGCATGTGACAAGAATGTACAAAGCCATGAATTATTCCTAGCTGAACTACGTGCTGTGCAACTTTCATACATGTCTGTTGGGGCCATGAAAACCCTTGGTGTTATACTGAGTTATGGTAAATATGCGGACTTACTCCTTGTTCCAAGTAACACTGCAAGTGGTTCGGACTGTGCCAAAGCTTCCTGCAGCTCCTCGGAGAATGCTGAACTTAGAATGGTCCTTCATTACTTAATGAGGTGCATGGTAAAATGGGCAGTGCGGCCATGTCCAATTAAACGGGTAGTTTCACTAGCTGATCTAGAGCGTGCACATATCATGATCTTCAAGTGTGCATTGGATTCCTTAGTAGCAGATTACGGAACCAGGGAGAGTAAAGGTAAGAAATATTTAGCCAGAATTGCCTATCCTCATTACAGTACCAAAAGTACTGTAATACTTTTGGTACCTGCTTCTGATGCAACATTTTCTTTTGCTTCATTAAAGGACTAATATGCCTTACTTAGTAATTATGAAATCTACCTTTATTCTTGAGTTTTTCACTATTTCGGAGAACCAGTTCTTTTGGTCCCAGCTATCTCTAGATTATTAAAACTATCCAATAATCCAGTGAGACTATTGCATTTGTAACAGTGTACCTCCTGCCTGCCACATGAATTTGGGAAGAGACAGGTGTCATCTGTTTAGCATACAACATTTTCAATAGTGACCTTGAAGGGTAGCAACAGTGCTGCTTTACTTGAAATGTTTTTTTAAAAAAAAATCATTTTAGAATTGGCAGATTGATTGTTGAACTTTAGGATTAAGGGATTTTTTTTTATAAGCTACACGATTAAGGCATATTATTCTAAAATAGAGTAACTACATAAGACATGCTTTCTTAACTGCATTAGTGATGCAATGAGTAACTGCTCTAGTAACTTGACTTGGGACTACAGTAACACAGCATTAACTGTGTTCATTTGAACATGTAAGTGATCCTTCGCTATGCTGAACAATACAGCATATCAGCAACGCTCAGCTTTAGATAGTTGCAATACATGTTTAGCTAAGTGTGCCCTCATTAAGTTACATAACAAAGTAATTCCGTAAGCCGTACCTCAGATAGTAGCACACTTGTCTCTGAATTGATCAAAAGCTTGATCAAAGAACTAGGTTTTAAGGAGCATCTTAAAAGGAGGAGAGGTAGAGAGGTCTAGGCAAGTAATTCCAGAACTTAGGACCTAGGCAACAGAAGGCATGGCCACCAATGGTTGAGCGATTATAATCAGGAATGCTCAAGAGGGCAGAATTAGAGGAGTGCAGACATGTGGGGGGTTGTGGGGCTGGAGGAGATTACAGAGATAGGGAGGGGCGAGGCCATGGAGGGATTTGAAAACAAAATGAGAATTTTGAAATTGAGGCGTTGCTTAACCGGAAGCCAATGTAGGTCAGTGAGCATAGGGGTGATGGGTGAGCAGGACTTGATGCGAGTTAGGACAAGGGCAGCCGAGTTTTGGATAACCTCTAGATTACATAGGGTAGAATGTGGGAGGCCAGCCAGGAGTGCGTTGGAATTGTCAAGTCTAGAGGTAACAAAGGCGTGGATGAGGGTTTTAGCAGCAGATGAGCCGAGGCGGAGACTGGCAATGTTATGGGATTAGAAATAGGCGGTTTTAGTTGATCCCATGAATGAATATAAAAAAATTCGTCTTTATTACAATTGTGCTGTTTCTGTTTAACTTTATATTTTGGACACTGTTAATCCGAAAACATATAACTCTTTAGTATGCTAGCAGTTCAACTACTGTATGGAAATACGTCCCATCTTTCACGCTTTGTTCCAACCCTTGCAGTGTTGTCTGCTACTTCAAACTTTATTACGTGCCTCAGCTGATCTTCCTTGACTTCAGAAGGTGGTAGATTACACACTTCATTGGACTGTGCCTTAGGCTAGAAGCTGCAAAACCGATATATCAACCAGTAAATGGATGTGAACAGAAGTAATAATGAAATGTAAAGTTATAGTAGTTTCAGGCTTGACTTCCTCAGAAAATAGTAAAATAACAAAACGCCTGCTGTACTAAACTGCAGTGTAAACTGGAAAGAACACGGAGTTGCTGAATATTTAGTTAGATAGGGCAATTTGTTCCTCACCATCACGGAGTCTCTCTGGTCTACCTATGCGTACATTGCCAGACAGGTAAAGACCATCTAGTCCATCCAGCCTGTCCCATAATTGTAATACCTTGTGTATCACAATATATACTCTACAACCCACCCAAAACCATGTGATCTCCTGGGAAAAGATTAAAAATCCAGGTCAATTTGGGGATTGCGGAGGGGGCGGAATCTGGGAAATTCTTCTCTTGGCGATCAAAACTGGTCCAGGAGATCATTCTGGCCCGGAATTCCCTGAAGTACCTAGCTATTATAAAAAGTGATGTCCAACTCTACCTTGAAGGAATTCAGCGAATCGGCATCTATCACATGAAACTGCAGCCTATTCCAAAGGTCTACTAATCTCTGGAAAAAGAACCTCTCTTGATATCTAACTTAGATCTGGCCTTGCACAACTTAAAATTGTTACCCCTGGTCCTCCCTAACCTATTTAATTGGAACAAACTGTCAACTAGAACACAATCTATTCCCTTCATCATTTTATAAACCTCAATAAGATCACCCCCAAGTCTACGCATCTCAAGTGTTCCAACTCGTTTAGCCTATCTGGATAACTAACTGGGAAATAGTCTAGTGCTCCTCCTCTGTGCCCTCAATATCACCCACTTTGTGAGGAGACCAAAACTGACTACCTCTCTAATGTCTTCAGATGAGCTCCTTAATTTAGACATACAAAAATTGGCATATAGGTAAAGACTAATTGGTCTATTAAGACTGTATCATCCCTTCTCATCGTGATATCACCGAGCATCATAAATCCTATCATGCCCTCATCCACGAGTAGCCTACTGGAGAGGCAAAAAAATCCCAGAAATAAATACCCTCGACCAATTCGGGAAAACCTTGAAACACATTGTCCAATACCCACCTGCCTCCGTAAGCTACAATATTGGGCGTAACTAGGAACTCGTCCAGTAGCACTGGGGAAAACCAGAGCGTGCCAGGAAGGGACAGAATGTATAAACATAAAGGTGAATCAGAAAGAAGGGTCAAAGCAGGAAAAAATGGTAAAAAACCAAATTTAACAGCTCTTTATCTCAATGCACACAGTATTTGTAACAAAATAGATGAGTTGACAGCACAAATAGATACAAATGGGTATGATCTGATAGCCATTACAGAGACGTGTTTGCAAGGTGACCCAAGACTGAGAACTAAATATTCAGGGGTATTTGACAATTTGGAATGACAGACAGAAAGGAAAAGGAGGTGGGATAGCACTGTTAATAAAAGATGAGATCAGTGCGTTAGCGAGATGTTGGCTCAGAAGATCAAGATGTTGGCTCAGAAGATCAAGATGTTGAATCAGTTTGAGTGGAGATAAGGAATAATAAGGAGAAAAAGTCACTGGTGGGCGTAGTCTATAGGCCCCCTAACAGTAGCTACACTGTTGGACGGAGTATAAATCAAGAAATAATGGAAGCTTGTAAAAAATGAATGGCAATAATCATGGGCGATTTTAACCTTCTTATTGATTGGACAAAGCAAATTGGCCAGGGTAGCCTTAAGGAAGAGTTCATAGGGTGTATCCAGGATAGTTTCCTTGAACAGAACGTTGCGGAACCAACCAGGGAGAAGGCCATCTTAGATCTGGCACTGTGTAATGAGACAGGATTAATAAGCAATCTCCTAGTAAAGGATCCTCTAGGAATAAGTGACCATAAAATGGTTGAATTTCAAATTCAGTTGGAGGGTGAGAAAGTTGGATCTCAAGCCAGTGTCCTAAGCTTAAAGAAAGGAGACTACAAAGGTATGAAGGCAGAGTTGGCTAAATTGAACTGGGAAAATAGATTAAAGTATGGGACGGTTGATGAGCAGTGGCAGACATTTAAGGAGATATTTCATAACTCTCAACAAAAATATATCCCAATGAGAAAGAAAGACTGTAAGAGAAGGGATAACCATCTGTGGCTAACTAAGGAAATAAGGGATGATAAATTGAAAACAATGTGGCCAAGACTAGTGGGAGGCCAGAGGATTGGGAAACTTTTAAAGCAAGCAAAGAATGACTAAACAAATAATAAAGAGAGGGAAAATAGATTATGAAAGTAAACTAGCATGAAATATAAAAACAGATAGTAAGAGTTTCTACATGTCCATAAAAAGGAAAAGAATGGCTAAAGTAAATTTTGGTTCCCTAGAGGATGAGACTGGAGAAATAATAATGGGGAACAAGGAAATGGCAGAGACGTTGAACAAATATTTAGTATCAGTCTTCACAGTAGAAGACATTAAAAACATCCCAATAATGGATAATCAAGGGGCTATAGGGAGGAAGGAACTTAATACAATCACTGTCACTAAAGAAGTAGTACTCGGTAAAATAATGGGACTAAAGGTGGACAAGTCCCCTAGATCTGATGGCTTACATCCTAGGGTCTTAAAAGACGTGGTTGCTGAGATAGTGGATGCATTGGTTGTAATCTGCCAAAATTCCCTGGATTCTGGGGAAGTCCCAGCGGATTGGAAAACCGCAAATGTAATGTCCCTGTTTTTTTTTAAAAAAGGAGGCAGACAGAAAGCATGAAACTATAGACCAGTTAGCCTAACATCTGTTAATGGGAAAATGCTGGAGTCTGTTATTAAGGAAGCAGTAACGGAACATTTGGAAAAGCATAATTCAATCAAGCAGAGTCAGTATAGTTTTATGGAAGGGAAATCATGTTTGACAAGTTTGGTGGAGTTCTTTGAGGATGTAACAAGGAGGGTGGATAAGGGGGAACCAGTGGATGTGGTGTATTTGTATTTCGAGAAGGCATTCGATAAGGTGCCACATAAAAGGTTACTGCACAAGATAAAAGTTCACGGGGTTGGGGGTAATATATTAGCATGGATAGAGGATTAGCTAACTAACAAAAAACAGAGTCGGAATAAATGGGTCATTTTTCGGTTGGCAAACAGTAACTCGTGGGGTGCTGCAGGGATCAATGCTGAGGCCTCAACTATTTACAATCTATATTAAGACTTGGATGAAGGGACCGAGTGTAATGTAGCCAAGTTTGCTGATGATGCAAAGATGGGTGGGAAAGCAAATTGTGAGGAGGACACAAAAAATTTGCAAAGGGATATAGACAGGTTAAGTGAGTGGGCAAAAATTTGGCAGATGGAGTATAATGTGGGAACATGTGAGGTTATCCACTTTGGCAGAAAGAATAGAAAAATTGCAGAGTGTTGCAGCACAGAGGGACCTGCAGGTCCTTGTGCATGAAACACAAAAAATTAGTATGCAGGTACAGCAAGTAATCAGGAAGGCAAATGGAATGTTGGCCTTTATTGCAAGGGGGATAGAGTATAAAAGCAGAGAAGTCCTGCTGCAACTGTACAGGGTATTCATAAGGCCACATCAAGAGTACTGCGTACAGTTTTGGTCTCCATATTTAAGGAAGAATATACTTACATTGGAGGCTGTTCAGAGAAGGTTTACTTGGTTGATTCCGGAGATAAGGGGGTTGACTTATGAAGATAGGTTGAGTAGTTTAGGCCTATACTCATTGGAGTTCAGAAGAATGAGGGGTGACTTTATCAAAACATATGAGGGGACTCGACAAGGTGGATGCAGAGAGTAAATTTCCACCCATAGGGGAAATTAAATCTAGGGAACATAGAATAAGGGGCCGCCCATTTAAAACTGAGATGAGGAGGAATTTCTTCTCTGAGGGTTGTAAATCTATGGAATTCTCTGCCCCAGAGAGCTGTAGAGGCTGGGTCATTGAATATATTTAAGGCGGAGATAGACAGATTTTTGAGCGATAAGGGAGTAAAGGGTTATGGGTAGTGGGCAGGGAAGTGGAGCTGAGTCCATGATCAGATCAGGCATGATTTTATTACATGGCAGAGCAGGCTCGTGGGGCCAAATGGCCTACTCCTACTTCTTATGTTCTTATGTTCAAAGCCGGCCACTACTCTCAAATCATCCACGAGGGGGAACATCCTCTCTGTATCTACCCTGTCAAGCCCCCTCAGAATTTTATGCATTTCAATAAGATCACTTCTCATTCTTCTAAAATCCAATGAGTATAGGCCCAACCTGCTCAACCTTTCTTCATAAGACAACCCCTTCATGTCAGGACTCAACCTAGTGAACCTTCTCTGAACTGCCTCCAATACAAGTAACCCCCCTTAAATAAGGAGACCAAAACTGTACGCAGTACTCCAGGTGTGGTCTCACCAATGCCCTGTACAGTTGTAGTGGGACTTCCCTACTTTTATACTTCATCCCACTTGCAATAAAGGCCAACATTCCATTTGTGTTCCTAATTAGTTGCTGCACCTGCATGCTAACTTTTTGAGTTTCATGTACAAGGAGAGGGGAGCGGGTAGGTCCGAAGGCCTCCTCGTAGGACTGCTCCTGGGCACGGCCAAGGGTGCCATCAGCCGGTCCAGGCAGCGGACGGTCGAGGGGATCGTTCAACCTGACTGCTTGCCTCTCTTCCGCTCTTATATCCGGTCCAGGGTGTCCTTGGAGATGGAGCACGCGGTGTCCACCGGTACGCTCGCGGCCTTCCGCGAGAGGTGGGCACCGGAGGGACTGCAGTGCATCATCACGCCCGGCAACCAAATTTTAATTTGATTTTACGTTTTAAAGTTTAATTTGTTTTTAATTGCCGGTGCTTTTAGTGTCCCCCTCTCCTTTTATAGGGGGCACTGGAAAAAGGAAAAATTTGATTTTAGTGCCCAAAAAAAAAAAACACAAAAAAACCCCAAAAAAAAAACAAAAAAGGGCCTTGTAAATGTCTTGTGTGTGTCATTCAGGTCGGGTGGCACGGATACATGTTTTATGTTTTGCAGGTTAACTCAAAAGAGTTTCATGTACAAGGAGAGGGGAGCGGGTAGGTCCGAAGGCCTCCTCGTAGGACTGCTCCTGGGCACGGCCAAGGGTGCCATCAGCCGGTCCAGGCAGCGGGCGGTCGAGGGGATCGTTCAACCTGACTGCCTGCCTCTCTTCCGCTCTTACATCCGGTCCAGGGTGTCCTTGGAGATGGAGCACGCGGTGTCCACCGGTACGCTCGCGGCCTTCCGCGAGAGGTGGGCACCGGAGGGACTGGAGTGCATCATCACGCCCGGCAACCAAATTTTAATTTGATTTTACGTTTTTAAGTTTAATTTGTTTTAATTGCCGGTGCTTTTAGTGTCCCCCTTCCCTTTTATAGGGGGCACTGGGGAAAATTGTGATTTTAGTGCCCAAAAAAAAACAAAAAAAGAAAAACACAAAAAAAACAAAAAAAAGGGCCTTGTAAATGTCTGGAGTGTCACCCAGGTCGGGTGGCACCGTTTAATGTTTTATGTTTTTGCAGGTGAACTCCAAAAAGAGTTTCATGTACAAGGACCCCCAGATCCCTTTGTACATCAGCATTTTTTAATCTCTTCCCATTTAAATAATAATAATTTTTTTTTTATTTTTCCTACCAAAGTGGATAACCTCACATTTTTCCACATTATATTCCATCTGCCAAATGTTTTCCCACTCAGCCTATCTATATCCCTTTGCAGATTCTTTGTGTCTTCCTTACAACTTCCTTTCCCACCTATCTTTGTATCATCAGCAAATTTGGCTACATTGCACTCGGTCCCTTCATCCAAGTAATTAATATAGATTGTAAATAGTTGAGGCCCCAACACTGATCCCTGTGGCACCGCACTAGTTACAGTTTGCCAACCTGAAAATGACGCTCCGTTTTCTGTTAGTTAGCCAATCCTCTATCCATGATAATATATTACCCTCAACCCCATGAGTTCTTATCTTGTGCAGTAACCTTTTATGTGGCACCTTATCGAATGTCTTCTACAAATCTAAATACATGACAAAATACTGGTTCCCCTTTATCCACCCTAGTCGTTACATCCTCAAACAACTCCAGGAAATTTGTCAAACATGATTTCCCTTTCATAAAACCATGCTGACTCTGCTTGACTGTATTATGATTTTCTAAATGTCCTGCTACTACTTTGGTAAAGAAGAATAAAGCTCGGTAGGGCTTGGAAGTGGTCTACCAAGATTTGGTAATGGATGGCTAAACCAGGTGTGCGTCAGATATGCTCCAGTCTGTACCTCGTGGACTTTAGGGGGGCAAAGATGTGGAACATATCTCATGACTAAGGAACACTAAAGGGGCATGCTGCAATGACGATGTCAGGGTCATATATGGAGGGCAAGGAGATGACGATATGAAACAGTTCAAAGTTGAAGTCTGAGGCTCAATGGTGGGATGAATTCGATGTAGATAGTACGGAATCCGCTTGGAGTGTCTGAACCAGTGCCCGGTTGTGGACAGTGATGGATCCAGGAGCCATTTAATGGGTAGAACATTAGTGGAGGTGCTGGTGAAGTTGTCCAGTGGGGAAAAACAAGGGCAAGAATGTGTGCAAAGCCAACCATGAGCCAGCAGAGGTTGATCCTGGTATTCAGTGGCAGTGTGTAGTACACTCGTGTGTTAGTGCATATCGGCTAATACGGTGGACCAGAGGAGCGAGTATCCGTGAAAGGACCAAGAATAATGACGAGGGATCCAGGGAAGGGTGAAGGGTAAATCCACAGAACCAAGTGCAAATGAGGGAGTTGGTTTGTGGAACAACTCTGTCCAAAATGGATTCAAACTGAGGCCTCTGAAACCGAATGACAGTCTGCCAAACCAATGTGTCATTCAATTCTACCAGCAAATTTAGAGGTACAAAATCTGCACTGGTGCCAGTGATCTTTTATTATCCAGTTGCTCAAAGTCAAAAGTAACAGTTGTCTTTGATGCTAGTTTTTTTTTGAATAACTTGCAAGTATTTCAATTACTTATAAAAGAAGTGCCATTGTAGAAGAATTAAAGATTGTTGATGGAGTTGTTGGAGGTAGGGGTGTGAAGGGTGAAGCATAAAAAGGGGCATGAGCAAATAGTTTGCAAGAGACAAAACTCCAATAGCATAGATCAAGACAGGGTGGGAGAAGGTTTGTAATTGGCAGAAATAATGCAGTTTAGACCTTTGTGTCATAAAATTAGAAAATAAATCGGGAATTTGAGGATGTTTCTAAATATGTTTAAGCTAAAGAAAAATAAGTGTAGAATTTTTGTTCTTCGAATTCCTATACATTTAAACTACTTGACTAGAGCACACGGTATTTTAGAATTTTACTGGAACTGGGCCCTTTTAGTGAATCTTTTTTTTATTGCTTTATATTTATTTATAGACAGCTTATTGACAAGTGAACCATCGGGCATATTGAGAGCCTTTGGTAAATGTTGAATGATGCCGTGCCAGAGTTTGGTAGATGGGGAACATACCATCACAAAAGCTAGTCGTAGTAAATATGTCACAAGCTTTCTTTACTGCTGGACCAACTGTCTGTGGCTAACAAACTTCAACTTTATTGATGTTTTGTTTTAATTGAATGTGAAGAACTGCATGTACCATTTTCTTTGACTCAGATATTTTTTTTTAAATCCTAATTTTAGATGCTTCATTAACAGAAAATGCAAGACTTCACTCTCAAGCAGCATCAACTTCATCTAGTACAGTTTCTCTCTATAGTAACTCCTCTGAAGAAAGTACGGGCGTTCCCTTCTCAGTGCCAGCTTCAAACTCTTCTTCAGCTACTAATTTGGGTTCTTTAGTGTCTGCTAATGGACTGGAAAATTTTAATCCCTTCTTGCCAGTCAATGTTTTGCAGTGAGTGAATTATTGACAATGAATTTCATATTTCAGTGCATCCTCCTATTTGTTGATAAATAGAAAACATCCAATCTGTATTTGGTATGCCCCTTAAAGGGCTTTTACTGACGAGTCTTTTTTTAAGGTTTCAACCAATTTTCAAGTTTCGAATATTAGCACAGTTTTAAACATTGCTACTAGAATTTGCACGTTTCCTTAGCATGTATGTTATTTATGTTGATACACGCAAGCTTTAATGACGAACATGATTTCCAGTCAGGTTCTTCAAGCTTTCCTCAGTTGTAACTTACTGTATCACCTGGAAGTTCATTATTGATGATCAGCTTGATTTCAATTTCAACATTTTCCTTTCGGTCTGTGGATCCACTGATATCTGAGGCAACTCAGCTAGTGAGGTCAGAGGCAGCAATGCAAAATGGTAGCTTTGTAGTACAGGTACTGCCTAAAATTGTTTTTATATAGGATAAGTTGTTTTCTTAAAAAAAACATATTGGTAGCAAATTCACTAACAGCAATAAGTTAACATTTCATGTTGTTGTTGACCAGTAATGGTGAGTTAAAATGAGGAGATTGGCCTTCAGTTTTCAATAATTGAAAATCATTTGAAAATTGAGGACACCCACATGACAAATTAAAAGTCTCAAAGTGCAATTCCATATAAATAGTATTTCTGGTAACACTATGAATAGAATATTGGATTTTTCACCAAAAAGCTGTAGATTTGAATCACAGGTTGGAAAACAATTGCCCTTGCTTGCTCTTTGATGTACTTCCATCTCTGGAAGTGCAGTCCTGCTCTATATCCTTAACAAACTGTTAAGAGTGTAATTTATAGTTATGCAATCTAGCCTATATGTGACTCCAGACCCACGGCCATGTAGTTGACTCTTAACTGCCCTCTGAGATGGCCTAGCAAGCCACTCCGTTGTATTCAAGAAGGTGGCTCACCACCACCTTCTCCAGGGCAGTTAGGGTGGACAATAAATGCTGGCCTTGCCGACGACATCTACATTCCATGAATGAATAATTTTAAAAAAATAGCTGCCACGCTTGGAAGTAATATTGACTTATAACAAAATGTAAATGCCTAGGCAGAAAAGGCTCCTAAGGAACTGAGGAACTTGGAAAAATAGTTTATTTGGCAATTCGATTCCAATATTGAAAAGTGTAAACTCGTTTTGTGTGGCTAGTCTGATTGGTACAACTAGACTTTATATTTTCATAAAAGATTAGGTGCTGTTATCAGCACATTAAAATGTGCAACAAAACCAGTTGATTTCAGTAAATTATGTTTCTTTTTTTTTTAAATGATCTTTATCAGGTGCTATTGACCAGTAAATAGAATGTACAATATTACATCAGAACATAAGAAATAGGAGCAGGAGTAGGCCATAGAAACATAGAAAATAGGTGCAGGAGTAGGCCATTCGCCCCTTCGAGCCTGCACCACCATTCATATGATCATGGCTGATCATGCAACTTCTGTACACCATTCCTGCTTTCTCTCCGTACCTCTTGATCCCATTAGGGCCACATCTAACTCCCTTTTGAATATATATAACGAATTGGCCTCAACAACTTTCTGTGGTAGAGAATTCCAGAGCTTCACAATTCTCTGAGTGAAGAAATTTCTCCTCATCTCGGTCCTAAATGGCTTACCCCTTATCCTTAGACTGTGATCCCTGGTTCTGGACTTCCCCAACATCGGGAACATTCTTCCTGCATCGAACCTGTCCAATCCCGTCAGAATTTTATATGTTTCTATGAGATCCCCTCTCATTCTTCTAAATTCCAGTGAATATAACCTTAGTCGATCCAGTCTTTGTTCATATGTCAGTCCTGCCATCCCAGAAATCAGTCTGGTGAACCTTCGCTGCACTCCCTCAATAGCAAGAATGGCCTTCCTTAGATTTGGGGACTAAAACTGTACACAATACTCCAGGTGTGGCCTTACCCAGGCCCTATACAACTGTAGTAAGACCTCCCTGCTCCTATACTCAAATCCTCTCGCTATGAAAGCCAACATGCCATTTGCCTTCTTCACCGGCTGCTGCACCTGTATGCCAACCTTCAATGACTGATGTACTATGACACCCAGGTCTCGTTGCACCTCCCCCTTTACCAATCTGTCACCATTCGGATAATAATCATTCCTCCTGTTTTTAACCACCAAAGTGGATAACCTCATATTTATCTACATTATACTGCATCTGCCATGTATTTGCCCACTCACCTAACCTGTCCAAGTCACCCTGCAGCCTCTTAGCATCCTCCTCACAGCTCACACAGCCACCCAGCTTAGTGTTATCTGCAAACGTGGAGATATTACATTCAATTCCTTCATCTAAATCATTAATGTATATTGTAAACAGCTGGGGTCCCAGCACTGAACCTTGCGGTACCCCACTAGTCACTGCCTGCCTTTCTGAAAAGGACCCATTTATTCCTACTCTTTGCTTCCTGTCTGCCAACCAGTTCTCTATCGACATCAATACATTACCCCCAATACCATGTGCTTTAATTTTGAACACTAATCTCTTGTGTCATCATAGGCAGTCCCTCGGAATCGAGGAGGACTTGCTTCCACTCCCAAAGTGAGTACTTTGATGGCTGAACAGTCCGATACGAGAGCCACAGACCCTGTTACAGGCGGGACAGACATTCGTCGGGGGAAGGGGTCGGTAGGGCTGGTTTGCCACGCGCTCCTTCCGCTGCCTGCGCCTGGCCTCTTCATGCTCCTTGCGTCGAGACTCAAAGAGCTCTTCGCCCTCCCGGATGGACTTTCTCCACCTCGGGCGGTCTGCGGCCAGGGTCTCCCAGGTGTCAGTGGTGATGTCGCACTTTACCAGGGAGGCTTTGAGGGTGTCCTTTTAACATTTCCGCTGTCCTCCTTTGCCTCGTTTACCATGAAGGAGCTCCGCATAAAGCATTTGCTTCGGGAGTCTCGTATTCGGCATGCGTACCATGTGGCCCGCCCAGCGAAGCTGATCGAGTGTGGTCAGTGCTTCAATACTGGGAATGTTAGCCTGATCGAGGACACTGATGTTGATGCGCCTGTCCTCCCAGGAGATTTGCAGGATCTTGCAGAGATATCGTTGGTGATATATCTCCAGCGACTTGAGGTGCCTTCTGTACATCGTCCATGCCTCAGAACGACACAGGAGGGCGGGTATTACTACAGCCCTGTAGACCATGAGTTTGTTGGTAGATTTGAGGGCCTGGTCTTCAAACACTCTTTTCCGCAGGCGGCCGAAGGCTGCGCTGGTGCACTGGAGGCGATGCTGAATCTCCGCTTCAATGTGTGGGACCTTGTCAAAAGCCTTTTGAAAGTCCAAATACACCACATCCACTGGTTCTCCCTTGTCCACTCTACTAGATGCATCCTCAAAAAATTCTAGAAGATTTATCAAGCATGATTTCCCTTTCATAAATCCATGCTGACTTGGACCGATCCTGTAACTGCTTTCCAAATGCATTGCTATTACATCTTTAATAATTGATTCCAACATTTTCCCCACTACCGATGTCAGGCTAACCGGTCTATAATTCCCTGTTTTCTCTCCCTCCTTTTTTAAAAAGTGGGATTACATTAGCTACCCTCCAATCCATGGGAACTGATCCAGAGTCTATAGAATGTTGGAAAATGACCATCAATGCATCCACTATTTCTTGGGCCACTTCCTTAAGCACTCTGGGATGCAGACTATCTGGCCCTGGGGATTTATTGGCCTTCAATCCCATCAATTTCCCTAACTTAATTTTCTGACTAATAAGGATTTCCTGCAGTTCCTCCTTCTCGCTGGACCCTCTATTCCCCTAGTATTTCCGGAAGGTTATTTGTGTCTTCCTTAGTGAAAACAGAACCAAAGTATTTGTTCAATTAGTCTGCCATTTCTTTGTTCCCCATTATAAATTCTGACTGCAAGAGACCTACATTTGTCTTCACTAATCTTTTTCTCTTCACATATCTATAGAAGCTTTTGCAGTCAGTTTGTATGTTCCCTGCAAGCTTACTCTCATACTCTCTTTTCCCCCTCCTAATTAAACTCTTTGTCCTCCTCTGCTGAATTCTAAATTTCTCATATATGCCTCATCCTTGGATTTAACACTATCCCTAATTTCCCTTGTTAGCCACAGTTGAGCCACCTTCTCGTTTTATTTTTACATCAGACAGAGATGTACAATTGTTGAAGTTCATCCATGTGATCTTTAAATATCTGCCATTGCCTATCCACTCTTTAAGTATCATTCACCAGTCTATCCTAACCAATTCACGTCTCATACCATCGAAGTTATCTTTCCTTAAGTTCAGGACCCTAGTCTCTGAATTAACACCACGACAACCTGCTGAATTATATGCACCATGACAACCTGCTGTTCACTAAATATATTCAAAAAGGAGTTAGATGAGGTCCTTACTACTAGGGGGATCAAGGGGTATGGCGAGAAAGCAGGAATGGGGTACTGAAGTTGAATGTTCAGCCATGAACTCATTGAATGGCGGTGCAGGCTAGAAGGGCCGAATGGCCTACTCCTGCACCTATTTTCTATGTTTCTATGTAACTGTGTCACTCTCCATCTTAATGATGAATTCTACTGTATTATGATCACTCTTCCCCAAGGGGCTTCGCACAACAAGATTGCTAATTAATCCTCTCTCATTACACAAGACCCAGTCGAGGATGGCCTGCTCTCTCGTTGGTTCCTCGACATATTGGTCTAGAAAACCATCCCTTATACACTCCAGGAAATCCTCCTCCACCGTATTGGTACCAGTTTGGTTAGCCCAGTGTATATGTAGATTAAAATCACCCATGATAACTGCTGTACCTTTATTGCATGCATTCCTAATTTCCTGTTTGATGCCATCCCCAACCTCACTACTACTGTTTGGTGGTCTGTACACAACTCCCACTAACGTTTTCTGCCCTTTGTTATTCCGCAGCTCTACCCATACAGATTCCACATCATTCAAGCTAATGTCCTTCCTTACTATTGCTTTAATCTCCTTTTTAACCAGCAACAATACCCCACCTCCTTTTCCTTTCTGTCTATCCTTCCTAAATATTGAATAATCCTGGATGTTGAGTTCCCAACCTTGGTCACCCTAATCCCAATTACATCATATCTGTTAACAGCTATCTGCGCATTTAATTCATTCACCTTATTACGAATGCTCCTCGCATTGAGACACAGAGCTTTCAGGCTTGTTTTTTTAACACTCTTTGCCCTTTTAAAATTATGTTGTAACATGGCCCTTTTTGATTTTTGCCTTTGATTTCTCTGCCCTCCACTTTTCCTTATCTCCTTTCTACCTTTTGCGTCTGCCCCCATTTTACTTCCCTCTGTCTCCTTGCATAGATTCCCATCCCCCTGCCTTATTAGTTTAAACCCTCCCCAACAGCACAAGCAAACACTTCCCCCTTGGACATCGGTTCCGGTCCTGCCCAGGTGCAGACCATCTGGTTTGTACTAGTCCCACCTCCCCCAGAACCAGTTCCAATGTCCCAAGAATTTGTATCACTCCTTCTTGCACCATTCCTCAAGCCACGTATTCACCTGAACTATCCTGCAATTCCTACTCTGACTAGCCCGTGGCACTGGTAGAAATCCTGAGATTACTACCTTTGAGGTCCTACTTTTTAATTTAACTCCTAACTCCCTAAATTCAGCTTGTAAGACCTCATCCCGTTTTTTCCTATTTCGTTGGCACTTATATGCACCACGACAACCTGCTGTTCACCCTCCCCCTCCAGAATGCCCTGCAGCCGCACCAAGACATCCTTGACCCTTGCACCAGGGAGGCAACATATCATCCTGGAGTCTCGATTGCAGCCGCAGAAGCGCCTATCTATTCCCCTTACAATATAGTCCCCTACCAATATAACTCTCCCACTCTTTTTCCTTCCCTCCTGTGCAGCAGAGCCACCCATGATGCCATGAACTTGGCTGCTGCTGCCTTCCCCTGATGAACCATCTCCCCCAACAGTATCCAAAGTGGTATATTCTTTTTGCGGGGAGATGATCGCAGGGGACTCCTGCACTACCTTCCTACTCCTGCTCTGCCTGATGGTCACCCATCTCCTATCTGCCTTTGTAACCTTTACCTGCGGTGTGACCAACTCACTAAACGTTCTATTCACGACATCCTCAGCATCGCGGATGCTCCAGAGTGAATCCATGTGCAGCTCCAGTGCCGCAATGCGGTCTGACAGGAGCTGCAGCTGGATACACTTCCCTCACATTTAGTAGTTAGAGCCTGCCCTGCCATTTAATATGATCATGGCTGATCCGATCATGGACTCGAGGCCCACTTCCCTGTCCGCTCCCCATAACCCCTTATTGTTTAAGAAACTGTCTATCTCTGTCTTAAATCCATTCAATGTCCCAGCTTCCACAGCTCTCTGAGGCAGCGAATTCCACAGATTTACAACCCTCTGAGAAGAAATTCCTCGTTATCTCAGTTTTAAATGGGCGGCCCCTTATTCTAAGATTATGCCCCCTAGTTCTAGTTTCCTCTATCAGTGGAAACATCCTCTCTGCATCCACCTTGTCAAGCCCCATCATATGTTTTGATAAGATCACCTCTCATTCTTCTGAATTCCAATGAGTAGAGGCCCAACCTCCTCAACCTTTCCTCATAAGTCAACTCCCTCGTCTCCGGAATCAACCTAGTGAACCTTCTCTGAACTGCCTCCAAAGCAAGTATATCCTTTCGTAAATATGGAAACGAAAACTGTACGCATCCACAGATAGTATGATACCATTGGAATGGAGAGTTCATAGCAGACCCATTCATCACAACAGCACATCCTTCCTCACACCTGTCTTAATTTTGGATAAATTTCACTGTTCTAATGTCATCTCCTCATTTCTTTATTTCCTCTCTTATTAGTAGAAATGTATAATTATTGTTCATCAGAGCACATCTATAAATTAGGTATTCTCTTAACTCAGAGAAGGTTTAATCTCAAAATTGTACAACTTCACTTTCCCTTGAGGAATTCCAGAATTTCAGTCGCATGCTGAAGGGTCTTGAATGTAATGGTAGTTTTACAATCCCTATCTGACATTTTTGCCCACAATTATGCCTAGAATTTTTTTTATCTCAGGAAATTATAGTATTAACTTTAATTGCAATGGTATTCTTGGGGAAAATGAGGGTTCGATTACATCAATGGCATTGGGATTTTGTACTTGCAGCACAATTAGCATGTCTCACTCTATAAGGAATTGATTACTTCTAAAATTTGGCGAAGGCATAATTTCCACATATCATGGGTGCTAGAATGTACATTTCTGTGTTAAAATAACTGGTCATGGACATTCAGGCAGAATAAAAATGCATTCTATTCTAACAACCACACAGAAACCAGCATGGATTTTTCTTAACTCTGTAAATGAGCTACATAGCAGCCTCAATATTTTTTTCAAACATTACTATTTGGATCCATCTGCTCAAAAGAATATACATTTTGTCAAATCTGTGTATGAAGCTAGATCAAAAGTAAGTCATAGAGTTGCCTACTCTTGTCTCTTTGATATTATCCTATTGTATTTGGAAGAGTAACAAGAAAAAGAGAAGTTCAACTACAATTAATATTTCTACATAACTTGAAATCTAAATATCTGGACTCATCTTTGTTGCTTGCCTCCCTATTTCTCAAAGACAAGAGGTGGCCAGAACTGCATACAGCACTGCAATTAGGATCTGGCTGATCTCTTATACAGGAACAGTGTACACTTTTTGAGCTTTACTGTCTCTCTACTAATAAGAACATAACATAAGAAATAGATACAGAAGTCGGCCATACGGCCCCTCGAGCCTGCTCCACCATTCAATAAGATCATGACTGATCTGATCATGGACTCAGCTCCACTTCCCTGCCCGCTCCCCATAACCCCTTATCCCCTTATCCCCTTATCGTTTAAGAAACTGTCTATTTCTGTCTTAAATTTATTCAATGTCCCAGCTTCCACAGCTCTCTGAGGCAGAGAATTCCACAGATTTACAACCCTCAGAGTAGAAATTTTTCCTCATCTTAGTTTTAAATAGGCGACTCCTTATTTTAAGATCGTGCCCGCTAGTTCTAGTCTCCCCCATCAGTGGAAACATAATTCTTCTGAATTCCAATGAGTAGAGGCCCAACCTACTCAATCTTTCCTCATAAGTCAATCCCCTCTTCTCTGGAACCTTCTCTGAACCGCTTCCAAAGCAAGTCTATCCGTTCGTAAATATGGAAACGAAAACTGCACGCAGTATTCCAGGTGTGGCCTCACCAATACCCTGTACAGCTGTAGCAAGGCTTCCCTGCTTTTATACTCCATCCCTTTTGCAATAAAGGCCAAGATTTAATTAGCCTTCCTGATCACTTGCATACTAACCTTTTGTGTTTCATGCAGGTCCCACTGTACTGCAGCACTTTGCAATCTTTCTCCATTTAAATAATAACTTGCTCTTTGATTTTTTTCTGCCAAAGTGCATGACCTCACACTTTCCAATATTATACTTCATCTGCCAAATTTTTGCCCACTCACTTAGCCTGACTATGTCCTTTTGCAGATTTTGTGTCCCCTCCTCACACATTGCTTTTCCTCCCATCTTTGTATCGTCAGCAAACTTAGCTAAGTTACACTCAGTCCCTTCTTCCAAGTCGTTAATATAGATTGTAAATAGCTGGGGTCCCAGCACTGATCCCTGCGGCACCCCACTAGTTACTGGTTACCAACCAGAAAATGAATCATTTATCCCGACTCTCTGTTTTCTGTTAGTTAGCCAATCCTCTATCCATGCTAATATATTATCCCCAACCCCCGTGAACTTTTATCTTGTGCAATCAAGAATCTTTTTTGTCACTTTATTTACAACCAAGCAATGGGCTGCCCATTTCATACATTTTTCCACAGTTATCCATGAACTTTTTTTCCTACTCCACATATTGTTGCATTATTCCATTTAACAGATTATTCTTCTAATAAAATTCATCCTCCACATTGCAAACTACCTCATTTCCTCTCTCTCCTGTCTAATTTAGAATGCTTGAAGCTAATAAATTTGTATTTCAAATGTTCTCCCTGATTTCAACTTTGTCTCTTCTTTACCATCACGGTAAGTAGAACTGAGGAGGGAGGGCAAAACTATGCAGCAGGAGAGATCATATGGATCTCTTGAAGCTGCCATGGCCTAAAAATCTTGAAGGAAAAGTGTTCTGAGGTTCCCCATTTCAGTGGCAGCATCAACATCCTGAAAATAGAATTTGAAATTAATTTTAAAAAATGCAGAAGGACATAGCAAATTTGAGAGTATTTTTGTGTACAGGCTATATAATTAGTAACACTTTTATTTCCTACCATTTATCTGTGCACCTCACACAGTTCAGCGGACAGATAATGTACCCTCAGGCCTCAGTTGATACCACTCTGAAACTGGATGGTTGGAAGTGTACAAGGACTGCCCTGGTATGAGTCCCACTCTGATTTTCCTCCCTGTGAGGAAGCGCCTTGCCTCCAAATGACTGAGACTGATTCAGTGATGAGAAATATGGGTATGAATCTGTATGCTACCACTCTGACACATCATGTTGGAGAGTACCAACATGCTAATGGTGGACTTTTAATTCTCCGGCAAATTTAAGTCCTCTGACCTTCTGATGGCAAAGTCTAGGAAGTTCAAGATTATACTTTTGTTGAATTTTAATGCCAATAATTCATAGAACAAACTTCTGAAATACGGCAGCTTGTATATTAAACCTGAAGTGGCTTTGATTTATCTGTGTGCAATTTCTAAAGAACTGACTGACTTAATTAAATTGTGTTGCATTTTGTCTTTTCCACATAGACAAATGGTTTTTGTACGATTTCCTTCACTTTCTGGATTGCTTAACAATCCTTTATTACTCCCTGGGTTGAATGTGGTACCTACTATCTCAGATGATGACGGAGAGCAAAGGAATTATTTTTCATTTCCTTCTGCCTCTACCAGACAACATAGTTCACCTGGTAAGTCTTTGCGATTGTTTTTAAAGGCAGTTACATGCTTCTCATCATAGTTTAGTGTCAATATGTTTTACTTTCGCTGAATAATCAGCATATTTTCTGTGAAATTTATTTTAAGTATTCTCTTTTCCCTTTACTACTCAAAATGATTAAGCTCTCGTAACTTTATTTGTGTTGATAAATTGATTAATAGAGATTGACTGACTAGTCTTGATCGAACCTGACGCTACTTGCTTGGAATAGTATAAAACCAGCAACACTTGCAGTATTATAAGCACGTAGCATCACCTCCGATCAAGACAGTTTCCTTCCCACTAGGCAGTCAATCTTTATTAATCAGTTCAGGTAGATCACAGGCCTCTGGTCTTCTGGTTGATTGCTTCTGACACCTGACTTAAGTATTCAATAAAAAGGCTAATCTCTAAATTAGAGCTCACATGCATTAACAGCCCCCAAAAAATAGATACTTCGGGCCCAAGTTTCCACACGCTTAAAAAAACGGGCGCCCCTCCGAGCTGGGCGCCCGTTTTTCGCGCCACAAAGTGCGCCTAAAAAAATCCTCCGTATTCTCCACCTCCCTGCAGGTCCTCTGGCCCTTGGCGCGGCGCTGTAGGGGGGCGGAGCCAGGTCCCTGCGCTGAAAACAGTGCCAGGACCTCTGCACATGCGCGCTACAGTGGGCACGCAAGTGCAGTAGCTCCAGGCGCCCGAAACTGTGTGGGAGGGGCCCGAAGCACGCAGCCCCTAGCCCTGGCCGAATGGCCTCACTGGGGCTGCGTGAATAAGGCTCCTACCACGGCCAGCTCCTGCTTCCTGCCGACTCCCGCTCCTGCTTCCCCACCCCCTGGACCCGACCTGACCCGTCTGCGCTGCTGCTCCTGCTTTCCCCCCCGGACCGGACCCGACTCGCCCCGCCTGTTGCTGCCGCTCCTGCTTCGCCCCCCGGACCCAACCCGACCCGCCTGTCGCTGCCGCTCCTGCTTCCCCCCCCCCCCGACCGGACCCGACTCGACCCGCCTGTCGCTGCCGCTCCTGCTTCCCCCCCCCCCCGACCGGACCCGACTCGACCCGCCTGTCGCTGCCGCTCCTGCTTCCCCCCCCCCCGACCGGACCCGACTCGACCCGCCTGTCGCTGCCGCTCCTGCTTCCCCCCCCCCCGACCGGACCCGACTCGACCCGCCTGTCGCTGCCGCTCCCGCTCCCACCCGACTCGACCCGACTCTACTCCCGCCCCCGGACTGGATCCGACCTGACCCCCCCCCCTCCCCGACCTCCCCCCCCCTCCCCGACCTGACCTCCCTCCCCAACCTGACCGACCGACCTCTCTCCCTCCCTCCCTCCCTCTCTCTCTCTCTCTCTCTCTCTCTCTCTCTCTCTCTCTCTTCCCCCCCCCCCCCCTTCTCCCCCGACCCGAACCGAACCTCTCTCCCCGACCCGACCCAACGCCACCTACCTCTGGTGCTGGGGACGGGCCCTGCCCGAAATCTCGGGCCCGGCCCGTTCAGCCTTCGGTCCCGACGGCAAACCGCTTCCTAAAGGCCTGCCTGAAGAACTTTCACACAGGTAGGAACATGGTTTATTTAATCTTTTCTTTGCTTATAAATTTTTATTCAGGTTGGATTTATTTGTATAAGTATAACTAAGGATTTATTGTAGAATTTAATGACTTCCCTTCCCCCCCCCCCCCCCCTCGTTCTGGACGCCTAATTTGTAACCTGCGCCTGATTTTTTAATGTGTAGAACAGGTTTTTTCAGTTCTACAAAAATCTTCACTTGCTCCATTCTAAGTTAGTTTGGAGTACATTTTCACTGTGGAAACTTTGAAATCAGGCGTCAGTGGCCGGACACGCCCCCTTTTGAAGAAAAAATTCTGTTTCAAAGTGGAACTATTCTACCTGACTAGAACTGCAGAAAAAAAAATATGGAGAATTGCGATTTCTAAGATAGTCCGTTCTCCACCAGTTGCTCCTAAAAATCAGGCGCAAATCATGTGGAAACTTGGGCCCTTAGAATTGTTTGCCAAAACTGTTAATCTATAGATCGATTTGTCGATTGACTTATTTCCCCAACATGGACAAAATAATTATTTTCAGAAGGCTTTAAGAGAGCTCCATTTTAAATTCACTATGTTACTATTATCTAAAATATATGGAAAGATATCGACGATTTATTGTTTGAGACTAGTAGGGACTCTACTTCTGTCACAACTACATTTTGAAAATAAAATACCAAAATCTTTTGAGCAAGTTATATTTGTGGAAGGAAGTTTCAAATTTAAAATTTTGTGAGGACCTTTGACTTCTTCAATTAAAGATGATAAACCAGTATTAGTGTTTAAAATCTAATGTCATAATTTCTTCTTCATTTTCAATAGATTGTAGAAGTGATCCTCCTGAGCATCCACCTCCTGTTGCTGTTCCCTTGCTAGAAATGGGGTTTTCTTTGAGACACATTTGCAAAGCAGTTGATGCTGCAGGTACAGAAAATCAGTTTGAGATGGTGGTGTAGCTAATGATTTCAGATGTATGTATTGGTGGAAAAATAGGCTCTTTAGGGCAATATGTATATACTGCTCTTGCATATGCGATGATTCCTTGCACATAGGTTGAACGTATAATTTTAGTGTATGAACATTTTTTCAGTTGCCCACAAATTCTCAATATTCACTTCCAATGCTACAACACTGTGCCCAGGAGTGCTGAACTTAAAACTTATCTCATAGTTTTCTCTATTTTAAATTGAAAAATGGGCCCAGATCACAGATGCATATTATATACAGGGTGTAATAGTACCTAACAGTTGTTGCCAGATGTTTCTAAAGTTCAGTATGTTTGTTATTCAAGGATCTTAAGTCACTTGTTCACTACAAGAACAACTTTCACTGATACATTTCAGCTCATCCAGAATGTAGGACAATGTGCCAAGGAAAAATGAATTAGGAGGGGGCAACCAAAAGCTTGCTCAAAGAGGTTGATTTTAAGAAGGAGAGGTAGCATGGGAGGCTTAGAAAGGGAATTCCAGAATATGGGGCCAAGGTGGCTAAAAGCACAGCTACCAATGGTGGGGCGAATGGAAGCATGGATGCACAAAAAGGCTACAGTCAAGGGAACATGGAGCTCGGAGCGCATCATATGGCTGGAAGAGGTTACAGAAATTCAGAGGGATGAGGTTATGGAGGGAATTAAACATAAGGATGAATGCTTTAAGTTTGAGGTGTTGGAGCTAGTGAGACAATGTAGGTCAGTAAGGATAGGGATGATGGGCGAGCAGGACTTGTTGCAGGACAGGATATGGGTAGTACAGTTTTGGATGAACTGGAATTGACAGACTAGAGGATAGGAAACAACCAGGAAACCATTGGAGTAATCAATTTTGAAATTAAGAGATGCATTAATGAGAGTTTCAGTGGCAAATGAGCTGAGATAGGAGTCGGGCTGGGCAGTACTATGGAGGTGCAAGTAGTGGACTTTATGTTGGAAAGGATATGGGGTCAGAAATCTGGGGCTGCGCCCAAAGTATGCTGAACTTGGACGCCCTGTGAAGAAGCCTCGCTTCCACTGAGGGATTGCCCTTACCGCCCCTCAAAGGAAACGGAATGCAATCTTGCACGCTCCACTTCCTTTGGGGGCGGTAACCACGGCGCTGAAGGAAGCCGCATAGCGCTAATGCGCTTCAACGCCTCTCCCCTTCGATTAAAGGAGAGGACCGCTGTGCACTCTGCAAGGCCTCTGATGGACTCCGCAAGGCCACCAGGGCAGTGTGCGACCGGGCCAGGCTGCACGATGGTGGCCCAGACCATGCAATGGCCACCGTCGTTAAACCAACCCGAGAGTCAGCCAACAAAACAAAATTGGCGGCCTGGGGCGCTGCTGCCCTCTCCTTTAACGAGCACCTTGAGAACGAATGTCTGGTCGTCAAGCTGGTGCTGACATTCCGCTTGCGGCCCGGGGGCAATTTCCCCTGCTGGGCGTTAAGAGGTCGGCGCTGAAGGAGGATGGTTTAATTGACCATGTAAAACCTTGCAGACAGATTAAGGAGGGCTAATGTACTATGGTCACAATCACAAGATAATGTTGTTCATAACTTTTTAGGGCTGTTTCAATGCTGTAGGAAGGTGAAAGCCTGATTGTAGGAATTCAAACAGTGAGTTATGCTCGAGATGGGCACAAAGGCAACGACATATTCAAGGAACTTGGAGAGAGAAAAGGGAGGTTGGAGATGGGTTGGTAGTTAGTAAGGATAGAAGGATCAAGGGTAGCTTTTTTGGAGAAGGATGATAATTTTGAAAGGGAGGGCAAGACATGGCTAGAGCAGAGGGAACCATTTTCAATGTCAACTAGCATAGGGGCCATAAAGATAAGTTGGGTTGTCTGGGGTTTTGTGGGAATGAGGTCAAGATCATAGAAGTGCAAGTGTTCTGGACATGTTAAAGTTGTAGAGGACATGGGGAAGGAAGATGGAGGTGAAACTGCAAAGATAAGAGTTCTTGGCTAGGGATTGGAGGGAACATTTTGGCAGGGTGGGGAAAGGGGGAAGCAACAGAGGCAGCTGAATAAATGGACTCTATCTTGATGACAAAGAAATTTGTGATCTCTTTGCACTTGTTTGAGCTATGGAGAGAGGCGTTACAGAGGTGGTTGGTAGTAGAGAAAAGGAACCTGGGGTTACATTCAGCATGATGAATGTGCATTTTCTCACTTCAATTATTGTTTTAGAGGAAATGCTGTATCAAGAATTGGATATATCAAGCTCTTTTAGAACATTGGCTATATTTGTATCTTCTGTAGAGGTTTTGGAAGAAAAAACACTTGCAAGTACTTGCATGTTGTTAAAAATTCTTGAGTGCTTCACACAATATATTGCTTATTTTTGAGTCCGGTGTCGATTGTAGCTGGCAAACACAGCAGTCATTCTGTGCCAGCAATATTCCACAAACAATAATAAGAGAAATGACCCGTAAATCTGTTCTTTGGATACCAGTTGAGAAAGGAATGTTGGCCAAAATACCAGGAGAGTTCCTGGTTATTATTTGAATAATTTATGGAATATTTAACGTCCACCTGAATCACAGGAGCAGGTATAATGTGCATTGGTTTAGCTCTTCACCTCTAACAATGCAGTACTTCCTCAGTACTGCACTGGAGTGTCAAACTAGATTACGAACTCAAGTTCTGGAATGGAACTGAATTCCACAATCTTTTGACTCTAAGGCAAGAGTGCTACCAAATGAACAAAGCGACTCATTTGTTCGTGTTTGACAGACTGATATTTTATTGCACATAACAGTTTGGTGATTATACTATTCTACATTGATTTTTTAAAAATAATTTGGCCCCAATACTAGCCCTGAAGTCATGGCCGGCGGGGGGGAAGGTAGGAGTGGGTAGTGTTTTGTGGTCGGCAAACCCAGAAGAATGCGTTTCCCTCTGGTTCTGCTAAATTTAATGGCATGTTTACCATGTTACCTCAGCCAGTCAAATTGAGAGGCTGGCTGGCTGTTGGGTGGGAAGGCCTGTGGCACCAGGCCGCAGCTGGAGCAAGGAAGAGATCTTGCGTTGGGGCCCATGGATTGATCGGGGGGGAATCGGAGACATTAGGGAGGTGGTGGGGGAGGGGGAATCGGAAGGGTCAGATCAGTGGGGAATTCTGGCTAGGGGAAAAGGCACTTACCTGCTGGATCCAGCAGTACTCGCTGCTGGGGGAAATTTATAAAAGAGAAAAAATCTGAGACGCGCAGCCTCATTATATTATTTAAGTGACCAACCTGCCTCCTGGGAGCGGATTGGAAGTTCAATGCGTCCCACCTACTTTAAACACAGAAACGGCGAGTTGGGGTCGGATTTTTTAACATTTTTACAGCCTATCAGATCCAAACCTACCAGTTAATAGGGATAAAAAATTTCACCATTGTATTTCTCACTATCTCCTAAACCATGATCAATTTGTGCTAACTGAGCTTTAAGATGGATTAAAATGCAAGGATTTTACTGTACTACTAAGTCTTCTGTAACATTGTGGAGAGTCAAGACCAACTGCATTATTCAGCTCAACTAGGGTTAGAGAGTGAGGGGGAGATAATTATACAAGGAGGTTGGAGGGAAAGGGAGTGGGGAAGATGCAGGGATAGAAAATGGGGAGAGAGGGTGGGAGGAGTAAAGGCTAAGGGCTAGACTTTCGCCTTCATTGTCAGTGATTTTTTTGGCGGTACAGCTGTTTTTCTGCCCGGCGAAAGTTTTCACTTAAGTTTTTTGATGTTATCGCCCACATCTGAACATGCCCGCTGGGACGAAACTGCCCATGTGCAATGCCGAGAACAACTGCCAGGGCATAAGTTTGGGCTCAATCGCCGACATCCAGATCGCTGAGAGAACCGCCCTGTAAAAGCTGCTTAAACAGGGCGGTAGGTGAGTACCCTGCAAAGAAAGGTAAGTTAAAGGTTTTTTATTTATTTATTTTTAATTTTAAATCGGCGATTAGGTATAAAAGTGCCTTGCGAATGCTTTGTATGTGTTTGTTTTTTTTAATTGAAATTTAAAAAAAAATGTTTCCCCCCCTCCCTAGGTCCAACCGCAGCCTCGGACTAAATTTTAGTACTTACCGTCCATTCCGGTAACGGCTGCCCATGTTACTAACTTTCCACTTAACCGCCGAGAAAATCGTCAACAAAGAGTATGCAACACCCATTTTCTCGCCACGCGATTAATTTTAATTACTTTAAACATAAAAATGGAAATTCTTGCCAGCGTTACTCACCAAACATTAGCGGTTCTTCTCAGCGGGCAATCGGGCGTTGAATGGCTTTAGGGAAAGTCTAGCCCCAAGAAACTACTGGGGACCACTAGCAATCTTGATGGGGGATATTCCGGTATTTGTATTTCTTCTCTGCTGGGAGGGATAAGAAAGAGAGGAAGCGGTGTAAGTTGTGTTCCATTAGGTGCAGTTCTTGGCTATTTTCAACTAGATTGGGGGAATATGTTCTTTGATGTTGCTTTCCATCTTTCAGGATATATCTTTTTCTCAGGTGGAGGAGAATGTTGCCTTCCATCTGTGTGGGGGCAGTTTTTCTGCTCAACAGCAAGGGAGGGTTGGCCTTCCACTTGTCTGGAATCATTATTACCTAGTGGGAGGAGGACGTGAATGTATTGGTGTTCAATTTCTCTGGTCCACTTATCATTGGGAGGTAGGGGCAGGCCAGATGTTTCAGGACCAACCTTACTGGAAGGGCATTGTATCGCGTAGGAGAGTAGCAACATACCAGGCTGTCCTGTTAAAGGACCAGTGGGGTAGAAGACTAAGGAGGGGGTGAAAATTAGTGGCCAAGCAGTAGTCATAAGATCACAGACTTCCAGTGCGGCAGCAAAGGAAGGAAGAACTGATATATGGGCTAAGGTCTGTGCAAACAAAATACAAATTAAGTTTCTCTGACCCCCCTCATTCTTAACCTCTCAATTTTTTTAAAAGAAGGTAGGATGGCTCATCAATGGTCTATCCTCAGGTAGCTGATTTCTGCCATGGCAGCAATAGGAATGTTACAGTTACAGGTTAATGACATTTCAAATGTGTACATCATTTGTCAGACTTAATTTCCATGTTTATCAAGTACCTTTTTAATATGTGTGCGTGGATATAAGTGAATGTTGCTGATTCCCTGTGTGTAGGTGTTTCTGGGGATGCAGATCCACAATCAATTGAACAACTAGCCAGCTGGATGCTAGAACATCCACTAGCAGAGGAACAGGAAGTAATTGTCTACTCCTCAGCAACAATGGACAGTGATTTGGAGGCACCTGTGGAGTCTGAAGTTATAGTGCACAATCAGTCAACAACGCTGATGTCTCCTGAAGGCATTGACAGGGAAGATGCCATTGAAGGGTAAGCAGCAAGTCTGAAAAACTTAGTGTTTGGGAGTTTCTTAAAAACCCCATCACTAATATCAGCTAAGTTCTGTTTGAGAATCAGTCACAAAATAAATCCTCCGCCTACCCATATTTTTTAAGAAAGGTAAATTTTTCAGTTGTTTGGAATTAACGGGCCCAAGTTTCGAGCCGCGCCTAGAACGGCGCAGTCCCGACCTGGACGCCCGTTTTTCGCGCCACAAAGTGCGCCGAAAAAACCCTCCAGATTCTCCAGCTCCCTGCAGGTCCTCTGGCCCGCAGCGCAGCACGAGCTGTAGGGGGCGGAGCCAGGTCCTGCGCTGAAAACAGTGCCGGGACCTCTGCACATGCGCGCTACAGTGGGCACGCAAGTGCAGTAGCTCCAGGCGCCCGAAACTGTGTGGGAGGGGCCGAAGCACGCAGCCCCTAGCCCTGGCCCAATGGCCTCACTGGGGCTGTGTGAATAAGGCTCCTCCCACGGCCAGCTCCTGCTTCCTCCCGACCCGACTCGACTCCCGCTTCCCGCCCTCCGGAACCGACCAGACTCCCGCTTTCCCTCCCCCCCCCCCCCCCCCCCCCCCCGGACTGGATCCGACTTGACCTTCCTCTACCTCCCTCCCCCCGACCAGAACCGAACCGACCTCCCTCCCACCACCCCCCCGACCCGCACTCCCCCCGACCCGACCCAACGCCACCTACCTGTAAATCTGGTGCTGGGGACGGGCCCTGCCCGAAGTCTCGGGCCCGGCCCGTTCAGCCTCCCTCCCCCTTCTCCTTCCCCCCCCCCATCTTCTTCCCCCCCCCCATCTTCTTCCCCCCCCCATCTTCTTCCCCCCCCATCTTCTTCCCCCCCCCATCTTCTTCCCCCCCCCCCATCTTCTTCCCCCCCCCCCCATCTTCTTCCCCCCCCATCTTCTTCCCCCCCCCATCTTCTTCCCCCCCCCATCTTCTTCCCCCCCCATCTTCTTCCCCCCCCATCTTCTTCCCCCCCCATCTTCTTCCCCCCCCCATCTTCTTCAACCCCCCCATCTTCTTCCCCCCATCTTCTTCCCCCCCATCTTCTTCCCCCTCCCCCCATCTTCTTCCCCCTCCCCCCATCTTCTTCCCCCTCCCCCATCTTCTTCCCCCCCCTCCCATCTTCTTCCCCCTCCCCCATCTTCTTCCCCCCCCTCCCATCTCCTTCCCCCCCATCTCCTTCCCCCCCATCTCCTTCCCCCCCATCTCCTTCCCCCCCATCTCCTTCCCCCCCATCTCCTTCCCCCCCCATCTCCTTCCCCCCCCATCTCCTTCCCCCCCCATCTCCTTCCCCCCCCCATCTCCTTCCCCCCCCCATCTCCTTCCCCCCCCATCTCCTTCCCCCCCCATCTCCTTCCCCCCCCATCTCCTTCCCTCCCCATCTCCTTCCCCCCCCATCTCCTTCCCCAATCTCCTTTCCCCCCATCTCCTTTCCCCCCTTTATCCCCTTCTCCCCCCTCTCCTCCCCCTTCCCTCCCTCTGCTCCCCCCCTCTGCTCCCCCCCCTCTCTCCCTCTACCCCCCTCCTCCCCCTCCCCTCGCTGTCAGAAACACAGAGACTGACAGACAAAGAATGAGAGACACACACAGACAGACAGAGAGATAGAGACACTGACAGAGACACACTGGGGGGGGGGGGGAGCATCCCAGCATGCTGTTGGAGGGCTCCCAGTGCTGTAGTCGGTAAGTAGAAAATGTTTTATTTATTGATTTTAAAAAAAAAATTCTTATTAATTTTTTTTGATTGATTTATTGATGTATTTATCATTTATTATTGATGATGGCTCTTTATTTGTAAAACTGAAGTGTTTAATGTTTGTAAACTTCCCTTTAAACCCCCCCCCCCCATTCCCTACGCCTGATTTGTAACCTACGCCTGATTTTCTAAAGTGTAGACAAGGTTTTTTCGAGCGTACAAAAATCTTCACATACTCCATTCTAAGTTAGTTTGGAGTAAGTTTTCACTGACGAAACTTTGAAAAATTCTGTTCCAAAGTGAAACTGTTCTAACTGACTAGAACTGGAGCAAACTAAATGACGAGAATTCCGATTTCTAAGATACTCCGTTCTACACCAGTTGCTCCTAAAAATCAGGAGCACATCATGTGGAAACTTGGGGCCAACAAGTTGATAACTGAGATAAAAGGCTTTAGTTGTGAGCAGAGACTAGCAAAATTGCACCTCAGTTAGAATAAAGAAGGATAAGAGAAGATCTGATAGGGGGTGTTCAGAATTCTGAGAGGTTTTGATCAGGTAAATCTATTTCTAATAGTCAGTGAACTAGAGGACATCACCAAAAGAAAAAGAAAGTGTTAAGTGAAGTCTTTTTAGAGGGTTGTTAGCTCATTGCATGCCCCATCAAAAACAGTGGTGGAAGCAGCACCCAAAATAACTTGTTAAAAAGATAAATGGATAAATATATGAAAAAGAAAAATTCTAAGGGGCAGGGAAGGAAGACTGAGTAAGATAGCTCTTTCAGAGTCAAGCACAGGATAGCCCCCTTCTGTACTATAATATGGTTCTCTGACATTCTCTGATTTTAAGATTTTCTGTTTTGGTTAGAATACATCAATCCTAATAAAATAAAGCATGCTTTAAACTTTTTATTTCAAATCCACTACAAAAGCTTTAATTCTGCTATGTGATGAGAAGGGCTGAGCTTGTACAGTGATGTCAGCTAGATTGTAAGGCAGCAAACCACACGACCCATAGAATCTGTTAGTGGTTCCTACATCATGTTCAGTTAGCTCCTGGAAAATAAAAATCATTCACTAAAGGTCTGAAATGAAATTAACTTTCCAAATAATTCACTTTCGGATTTCTTTAGGCAAAATAATTACTCTCTAGTGATTAACACGTGGATATATCAAAAATTGTATATAATGTATACAGCACTATTGTATTTAATCGAGGGGAATTATAGCAGGATGCTGATACCAATTTTGGTCAAATTTGCTGACAACATAAAAATAGGGAGAGCATTAGAGACAAATGAGATGGCATAAGATTTGCAAAAGTATTTAGATTGGCAGACACATGACAAATTATGTTTAATAAATGTAACATAATGGCATATGTCAACAAAGTGGCACATAACCAGAACACAAGAACACAGAAATAGGAGCAGAAATAGGCCATTTGACCCCTCGAGCCTGTTCCGCCATTCAATAAAATCATGGCTAATCTGATCATGGACTCAGTTCCACTTCCCTAACTGCTCCCCATAACCCTTTATTCCCTTATCGCTCAAAAATCTATCTCCACCTTAAATATATTCAATGACCCAGCCACCAAAGCTCTCCGGGGCAGAGAATTCCACAGATTTACAACCCTCTGAAAGAAGAAATTCCTCCTCATCTCAGTTTTAAATGGGCGGTCCCTTATTCTGAGACTATGTCCCCTAGTTTTAGTTTCCCCTATGAGTGGAAATATAGGGCTCAAGTTTCCACAGGATAAAAAACGGGCGCGCCCGTTTTTCGTACCTAAAACAGCGGCAGAAAAAAAACGCGCTATTCTCGAGCGCTTTGCAGCTCCTTGTCTGTTTGGCGCGGTGCCCGGGGGGGCGGAGCCTACACTCGCGCCGATTTTGTAAGTGGGAGGGGGTGGGTACTATTTAAATTAGTTTTTTTCCTGCCGGCAACGCTGCGCGTTGGAGCGTTCGCGCATGCTCAGTGTGAAAAAAAACATTGGCACGCGGCCATTTTTGAAGTTCTTTGTAGCTATTTAATTTTTGAACATTTTTTAATAAAACCACATTGCCATCAGCACATCAGCACTGAGGCTTCCCTTCTCACTGTCTCCTTCCCCTCCCTCCCCTCTGCGGCAACAAGCCGCTGTCTCCTTCCCCACCCTCCCCTGCGCGGCAACAAGCCGCTGTCTCCTTCCCCACCCTCCCCTGCGCGGAACAAGCCGCTGTCTCCTTCCCCTCCCTCCCCTCCGCGGCAACAAGCCGCTGTCTCCTTCCCCTCCCTCCCCTGCGCGGCAACAAGCCGCTGTCTCCTTCCCCTCCCTCCCCTGCGCGGCAACAAGCCGCTGTCTCCTTCCCCTCCCTCCCCTGCGCGGCAACAAGCCGCTGTCTCCTTCCCCTCCCTCCCCTGCGCGGCAACAAACGGCGGTTTCCTTCGACCGATGGCTGAAGCACTTTCACACAGGTAGGAAGATGGTTTATTTAATTTTTTCTTTGCTTATAAATGTTTATTCAGGTTGGATTTATTTGTATAAGTATAAATAAGGATTGATTGTAGAATTTAATGACTTCCCTTCCCCCCCCCCCCCCCCCCTCGTTCTGGACGCCTAATTTGTAACCTGCGCCTGATTTTTTAATGTGTAGAACAGGTTTTTTCAGTTCTACAAAAATCTTCACTTGCTCCATTCTAAGTTAGTTTGGAGTACGTTTTCACTGTGGAAACTTTGAAATCAGGTGTCAGTGGCCGGACACGACCCCTTTTGAAGAAAAAATTCTGTTCCAAAGTGGAACTATTCTACCTGACTAGAACTGCAGAAAAAAAAATGTGGAGAATTGCGATTTCTAAGATAGTCCGTTCTCCACCAGTTGCTCCTAAAAATCAGGCGCAAATCATGTGGAAACTTGGGCCCATACTCTCTGCATCCAGTTTGTCCAGCCCTCTCATTATCTTATATGTTTCGATATGATCACCTCTCATTCTTCTGAATTCCAATGAGTATAGACCAACCTAGTCAACCCCCTCATCTCCAGAGAAGGTTCACTAAGTTGATTCCGAACAGCGTCCAATTCAAGTATATCCTTTCTTAAATAGTGAGACCAAAACTGCATGCAGTACTCCAGGTGTGGCCTCACCAATACCCTGTACAGTTGTAGCAGGACTGCTCTACTTTGATACTATATCCCCCTTGCAATAAAGGCCAACATTCTATTTGCCCTCCTGATTACTTGTTGTACCTGCATACTCACCTTTTTGTATTTCATGCACAAGGACCCCAGGTCCCTCTGTACTGAAGCATTTTGCAATTTTTCTCCATTTAAATTATAATCTGCTTTTCTATTTTTTCTGCCAAAGTGGATAACCTCATATTTTCCTACATTATATCCCATCTGCCAAATGTTTGCCCACTCACTTAGCCTGTCTATATCCCTTTGCAGATTTTTTGTGTCCTCACAATTTGCTTTCCCACCCATTTTTGTATCATCAGCAAACTTGGTCCCTTCATCCAAGTCATTAACTATACAAAGTGTGGAATCGAGGGGCATTTAGAAAGATCTTGGAAGGAGCAGTAGGCAAGCCACTTTCAGTGTCCACATAATGGGCCCAAGTTTCCACAAGAAAAAAAACGGGCGCCCCTCCGAGCTGGGCGCCCGTTTTACGCACCTAAAACGGCGCCTAAAAAAATCCTCTATATTCTCCACCTACTTACAGGTCCTCTGGCCCTCGGCGCAGTCAGCACGAGCTGTGGGAGGGGCGGAGCCAGGTACCGGCGCTGAAAACAGTGCCGGGACCTCTGCACATGCGCGCTACAGTCGGCACGCAAGTGCAGTAGCTCCAGGCGCCGAACTGTGTGGGAGGGGCCCGAAGCACGCAGCCCCTAGCCCTGGCCCAATGGCCTCACGGGCAGCGTGAATAAGGCTCCTCCCACGGCCAGCTCCTGCTCGCCGCTCCCGACACTCGCCCCCCCAACCAGACCCGACCCGACACCCGCTCCCGACCCCCGACCAGACACCCGCTCCCCCCGACCCGAGACCCAACACCCGCTCCCCCCGCCCCGACCCGACACCCGCTCCCCCACCCCCCCCGCGCCGACCCGAGACCCGAGACCCGCTCCCCCCCCCCGCCCCAACCTGACACCCGCTCCCCGCCCCGACCCGAGACCCGACCCCCGCCCCGCCCCGAGACCCGCTCCCCCCCCGACTGACCCGACCCGCGCTCCTGTTCCCCGACCCGACGCCCCCCCTCTCTCTCCCTCCCCCTCTCCCTCCCCCCCTCTCTCCCTCCCCCCTCTCACTCTTTTCCTCCCCCCCTCTCTCTCTCTCCCTCCCCCCCTCTCTCTCTCTCCCTCCCCCCCTCTCTCTCTTCCCCCCCCCTCTCTCTCTCCCTCACCCCCCCTCTCTCCCTCTCCCCCTTCTCTTTCTCTGCCCCCTCTCTCTCTCTCCCTCTCCCCCCTCTCTCTCTCTCCCTCTCCCCCCTCTCTCTCTCTCCCTCTCCCCCCTCTCTCTCTCTCTCCCTCTCTCTCTCTCTCTCCCTCCCCTCTCTCTCTCTCTCCCTCCCCTCTCTCTCCCTCCCCTCTCTCTCTCTCCCTCCCCTCTCTCTCTCTCTCCCTCCCCTCTCTCTCCCTCCCTCCCCTTTCTCTCCCTCCCCCCCTCTCTCTCTCTCTCCCCCCCCCCTCTCTCTCTCTCTCTCTCTCTCTCTCCCTCCCTCCCTCTCTCTCTCTCTCTCTCCCTCCCGCTCAGCGGCACGCACGGCTGCAGAATTCTCCCTGGCTGAAGCACTTTCACACAGGTAGGAAGATGGTTTATTTAATCTTTTCTTGGCTTATAAATGTTTATTCAGGTTGGATTTATTTGTAGAAGTATAAATAAGGATTTATTGTCGAATTTAATGAGTTCCCTCCCCCCCACCTCGTTCTGGACGCCTAATTTGTAACCTGCGCCTGATTTTTTAATGTGTAGAACAGGTTTTTTCAGTTCTACAATAATCTTCACTGGCTCCATTCTACTTTAGTTTGGAGTACATTTTCACTGTGGAAACTTTCAAATCAGGCGTCAGTGGCTGGACACGCCCCCTTTTGAAGAAAAAATTCTGTTCTAAACAAGAACTGTTCTACCTGACTAGAACTGCGGAAAAAAAAATGTGGAGAATTGCGATTTCTAAAATAGTCCGTTCTCCACCAGTTGCTCCTAAAAATCAGGCGCGAATCATGTGGAAACTTGGGCCAATGAACCAAATAAAAAATGTTTTAAAACAAATAGAATATTAGAATATATAGTCAGAACTGTTAAACCTGTTTAAAAACATTATACTAAAGCTTTACAATGCTCTGACCAGATAACATTTTAACATTTTGAATACTGTGTTGGTCACTATGCCAAAGTAAAAGAGTTGCTTATGTTAGAAGTGTTACTTAAAAAACAGGACTGAACCCAAGTATAAAGGAGATGAGTTGTGAGGAAAGAATAAAGTAATTTAAGCTTTCTAGTCTGGATGCAAGAAGGTTTAAGAGAGCATCATCTAACTATTAAATGGTATAACACAAATAAATAGAACAAAGGAGTACAGAACATATATCAGGAAAAAATATTTACTTGGTGATATTTGGAATAATCTACAACGCAAGATGACAGAGGCAAAAGCAATAAGAGTTATTTAAAACATAATTATATGTTGGCCAAATCGCCCTTTCCTAATCTGATTTTTCTCATGCTCAATTAGTCGACAATACAAATCAGTGAATCTTGGATGCTGTTAAAATTACCAGTGCTATATTCAAATAATGCTTGGATATAATAAAACATGACTGTCTTAATAATAACCTGAAGATCTCATTGATATTTTATTTTGAACTTTTGTTCCCCCCCGACTACTGACGAGCAGAACTACTGATGGTTTGGATCAGATAGAAAGAGGAAACTTTATAGATGTGCATTTGACTAGAAATAGGCCTCCTCCAGCTCGAAGACATAGAGCAAGCCAAGGACAGCGATCTGCATTCAGAAGAGCTGGTAAGATACAGTTACGTGAGTCAATAGTATGAGTCATGATCCTGCTGTTGCTCATTGTCAAATTGTACATAGATTTTCATTGTCTAATAGTAAAAATGACAAAAGCACAACTATAAAACAAAAATTTGAACAAAATTTGATTGACTTTAATGGTTGAAGCATTAAATTTAGGGCCTTAATATTGCAACCTTGTTGGAACTTTTTAACCCTGGTATTCAGTGTTAAATCCAGGCCAGACTAATGGATTGAAGTTTTACTCTGGTGGAAGTAAGAAAACAAATTGCATTTATATAATGTTTTTATGTAGAAAAGTGTCCCAAGGTGCTTCTCAGAGATGTAATCAGACATAAATGGATGTTGATAAAAGAAGATATTGGGAGTGATCAAAAGCATGGTCAAACAGGTAGATTTTAAGGAGGGTTTTAAATGAGGAAAGGCAAAGGAGGAGATGCAGCAGGGTTTAAGAGAGGGAATTCCAAAAAATGAGACCTAGAAAACTGAAGGCATTGCCACCAGTGGTGGGCAAAGGGTGGGGATGCACAAGAGGGCCAGAGTCAGATAAATGGTGAATTTGGGGGGAGCGGGGGTGGGGGGGGGCGGCTTAGTGTTGTAGGACCAGACATTGATGGAGTGTGGAAAGACCACGAAGGGATTTAAACATGATAAGAATTTTAAATTTGAGGCATTTGGAGACTGGGAGCCCATGGTTGGTCAGCAATGGCAGGGTGATGGGTGTAGAACTTGGAGCAGATAGGATATGAGCAGCAGAGTTTTGCTTCAGTTGAAGTTTACGGAGGGAAGAGAATGGGAGGCTGGTCAAGAGAGCATTGGAACAATCAAGTCTGGCGATGACAAAAACATGGATGAGGGTTTCAGCGGCAGGTGCGGAAGCAGGCAATCTTACTGAGGCGAAGCAGTCTGCTTTAGCCTGAAACAAAGAGCAGTTCAGGGATGGAATCAGTGGTGAGGGTATGGAGTTTGTGGCGGAGACCAAAAATGATGGTTTTAGTTTTCCCAGTGTTAACTGAAGGTAATTGCGGCTCATCCAAGACTGGATAACAAACAAAGCAGTCTGACAACACAAAGGCAGTGGACGATTGAGAGTTGGTGGAGAAGTAGATTCCTAACTGAAGTGATATTGAGCACTTTCAAATAGGTCCTGAGTGAAGAGCAGAGATGCTCATAACTTAACATTAATTGGCAGGCCACAAAGATGGCTAGTTTTGTAACATTTTTGGTTCGACTAGTTTTGCAGTTGTGTGGTTGACATTGTGGCATGTAACCATGACACTTTACTGGTTGACATTGACACTGGGTATAAAAAGTGGAAAATTGTTCCATTCCCTGACATTTGCATTGTTCCCTATTATGAGCGCAAAATCTTACTCTGATTGAAATGACGGAGGAAAAAAAATGAAAGTTCTAGAAAGCTGAAACAAAGACAGAAGATGCTGGAAATATATGGCAGGTAAAAAGAAAAGATAGGTTTAGTTCTGATGAAGGGTTTGATCCAAAACACAATCTTTTCTCTTTGTAGATGCTGACTGACCTTGCTGTGTATTTTGTGACTAGGATTTTGAGAATCATTTAACCACTACATCAGTTATTTTTTTAACCAAAGGATAAGATAGCTTACAGTTTTGTCAATTTTTCAAATGCTACAGGTTGATAATTAAGGAATATCATAAATGATGTGCATAATTGCTTAATAATCCTGTAATAGCAGACTAAATTTAAAGAATTATATTTAATATTCTTGATGAGTAAATGTATAAAATGTTTATGTTCTGTGAAGGATCTAGATCTCCTCAGCTTGTACAGCCATCATTAAGAAGGGAACATGGAACTGCAGGGTGGCAGGAGGCTGATGCTATGTCTGACCGCAATCTGGATGGAGAGTTGGAGCTCTGTTTTTCTGAGGATCCACTATCTGAAGGTTCTGTTGAGGATATGTTTCCTTCTGAATGTGGTACTGAAAATGAAGCACCTGGCATATGGTTGTCTGAGATGATGGATTGGCCAAACATGGTAAAATCATAAAACTTTTATTTGTGTATTTTAATTCCTTCTTCCAAATCATTAATTTAGGTGTATGTGTCCATTTTTTAATATCAAGAGTAGCTTCATTACCGTCTCACTAACTAGAAAAAAACAATAAAGACTGGCATTTTAACTAAAAAATAAACTTTTAATTCTGCTTGCCCTTTCGTCCTTATATTTTCCCCCCATTCAACATACGAGTAATCCCACATGCTCACATAACGTGGCTTAGAGAAGAGGGACAACAGTGGATGAAGCCTTATCTTTGACCCACGATTCTTTTTCTGCGGCTTAGCCAGTCGGTTTGCATAATTAGCCCATAAATACTTTAATTTGTTAACTTTAACTTTGCTTTTTTCAGCATTATCTGACCTACTTTATTTCCTTCATGGTCTTTATCCCCCAAGAACATAATTTTCTTCTGGCTTGTTTCTTCTTTCACCTGGCTGCCGCTATCAGTGTTGGATACAGAAACAATATTTTAAAGAGAATATTCTCTGGGATGAGTGCTGTTCATGGGCCACTCAGCTTTCTCTAGAGAAACAAGCTTGTTGAAAGCCCAGGCTTGAAAGATTGAACAACTAAAACAATCAAATCACAACAAATCAGGAAGATGGCTCCTGAATGAGTAACGTTGCAAGCTTTCTCACTTCCTTTGGAGTCCAACATCACTTCTGTCTGACTTTTGGAAGTGTAATTTACTCCGGCAAATTTTTAAATACATTACTGAAGTGGTATTTCTGAATAACTTAACTGTGGCTGCTTTGAAACCTTTTTAGTAGTCTTAACACACCCTGAATGATTTGGAATATTTTATTCGCATACTGCATTATAATTGAATGCATTCATAAGAATTTTATAGATTTTCTTGCATTTTGTTTTAAAAAGCTTACAAATTATGTTGTGAATTCACTCAGTGCCAAGATAGCTCGGATGCAGAGGAGGTTGTCATTTGTGAACTGTGTGATACTCGTACAATGCAGTTCAACAATCACATGAAGAGACATCACCCTGGTTGTGGTGAGAGTGCAGGTCACATGGGATATCGGAGTAATGGAGCCTATGTTGATGGTTGGTTTGGAGGAGAGTGTGGCACAGGGAGCCCATACTACCTGATGTGCAACAGTTGCCGTGCAAAATACCTGGCTGAGAAACCGAGACACAAGCAAGCCAATTTAAGTCGGTGAGGATCATTGAATAACTTGTTTGTTTTTAATTTTTGTTGAGTTTGCTGTGTTTTTTTAAAACCCAGTTAAGAGGTGAAAATTAAAGAATATCAGATTAAAACTTTTGAAAGTCAAAACTAGTATTTTCATGTCATAAATATGCCAAAATAGAAAATAACTTATTAAATTAAAAGTGAACCCTAAATATCGTGAAGAGAAAGATCCGTCTAACTTACTAAAGTTGTCACCCTTTATTAACGACTATAACAATCTATATTAACGACTTGGAAGAAGGGACTGAGTGTAATGTAGCCAAGTTTGCTGACGATACAAAGATGGGAAGAAAAGCAATGTGTGAGGAGGACACACAAAATCTGCAAAAGGACGTAGACAGGCTAAGTGTGTGGGCAAAAATTTGGCAGATGGAGTATAATGTTGGAAAGTGTGAAGTCATGCACTTTGGCAGAAAAAAATCAAAGAGCAAGTTTTTATTTAAATGGAGAAAGATTGCAAAGTGTTGCAGTACAGTGGGACCTGGGGGTATTTGTACATGAAACACAAAAGGATGGTATGCAGGTACAGCAAGTGATCAGGAAGGCCAATTAAATCTTGGCCTTTATTGCAAAGGGGATGGAGTATAAAAGCAGGGACGTCTTGCTATAGTTATACAGGGTATTGGTGAGGCCACACCTGGAATACTGCATGCAGTTTTGGTTTCCAAATTGACGAAAGGATATACTTGCTTTGGAGGCAGTTCAGAGAAGGGTTCACTAGGTTGATTCTGGAGATGAGGGGGTTGACTTATGAGGAAAGGTTGAGTAGGTTGGGCCTCTACTCATTGGAATTCAGAAGAATGAGAGGTGATCTTATTGAAACGTATAAGATTATGAAGGGGCTTGACAAGATGGATTCAGAGAGGATGTTTCCACTGTTAGGGGAGACTAGAACTAGGGGACATACTCTCAGAATAAGGGGCCGGCCATATAAAATTGAGATGAGGAGAAATTTCTTCTCTCCGAGGGTTGTAAATCTGTGGAATTTGCTGCCTCAGAGAGCTATGGAAGCTAGGACATTGAATAAATTTAAGACAGAAATAGATAGTTTCTTAAACAATAAGGGGTTATGGGGAGTGGGCAGGTAAGTGGACCTGAGTCCATGATCGGATCAGCCATGATTGTATTAAATGGCGGAGCAGGCTCGAGAGGTCGTATGGCCTACGCCTGCTCCTATTTCTTATGTTCTTATTACAGTATTTTATGTTTTAAAATTGCTGTGTTTAGGTGACTTAAGAGCAGTGTGCCCGTGGATATGGCTGTAACAGGGACAAATGTGTCAGTAAATTATCTCCAGTTGCTGCTAGGATACTTGGAGAAATGTTCTGGGTTATGGAGGGGCAAGTAATAGATTCTTTGCATCCTAATAAATATTCTGATTCAGCTAGTAATGGTTAACTCATTAATGACATTTCTGTATACAAGGGGAAAAGCTTCCCGACCAATATTCTTACTGGATTTACTGTGCTAATGCAAAATGTTGAAATACAGCTACAGGAGCTTTTATGGTAGTGTAACAATAGTTTAATTGTTGCTATAATTAGACTCTTGTTAAAAACTAATAGCTTTCGACTACTGAATCGGGTACCTAAGAAACAGGGCTACGATATTCTCTACTCGATGGCTATAAGCTCTGCTAACAGTTCCCATGCTCTAGCCCCCTTTACGACTATCATTTCCCCTTGCTTTCTTTATTAGAGATAAAATAATGTTACGAAGCAAGGGACCTGCTGTTTTTCGAAATTAATTATGTGGGTGTGGAACATCAAAGCTAATTAGTCTTCTAATCAGTCCTTTTTGACTACTGCGGTTTGGTTACTACTTGACTTTCAACATTGGAATTAAGAACTCTGTAGGAATTGCTGTCATCACCATCACATTTGATGGCTGATGAAGGCACTAAACAAAATTGGGTAAGCTATGCTTCCCTGGAGGATCTTTGCGTAAGTGTTGATGGTGAGAAAGTGAGTGTCCATGTATTATAATCTGGTTTTGGCATTCTCTTTTTTAAAAAAAAAATTGCACATCCTGTTCTACAATAGGAGTCCAGTTTCTCCATGAAGTTTGGACGCCTCTACTCCATCATTGACCGTGTCAGAAGCAGTTTTGCAAAAGGCACGTTTATAGAACTCCACTTAGTGTCTGCACTTAGTGTAACGTAGTAAAATGGGAATGGTAGACCGTGATCAGCACTCCCTAGCTATTCTAGGGTAGATTTTATAAATTGTATTGGGAGTACAAAGCTTCGCAGACTGGGAACACACATCAAGAATTTATGTGCAGATGCCGCTGGATCCTACCCGATCTTTTGTCCATTAAAATTAATCGATGGTAAATCCTGTAGCCAAATTCCCAATATGTGAACTTCTGTGCCAAGAGCGCACATTCATAAAATACATCCTTGTATGAAAAGAACTTGCATTTATATTGTATCTTTTATCGGTCATTGGGAAAATGCTAAAATCCATTATTACAGAAGTATTAACAGGGCATATAGAAAATCATAACATGATTGGGCAGAGACAACATGGTTCTATGAAAGAAAAATTGTATTTAACAAATTTATTAAGTGTTTTATGAGGATGTAACTGGCAGGATAGATAAAGGGGATGCAGTATATTTGGATTTCCAAAAGGCATTTGATAAAGTGCCACAAAAAAGGTTGCTACGTAAGATGAGAACTCGTGGGGTTGAGGGTAAGGTTTTAGCATGGACAGAGGATTGGTTAATGGACAGAAAACAGAGAGTAAGGACAAACAGTTCATTTTCTGGTTGGTAGACTGTAACTAGTGAGTGCCGCAAGGATCAGTGCTTGGGCCTTAGCTATTTATAATCAATGGCCCTGAATTTGCGGTGGGGGGCTTCCCGCGGGGAAATGCCTCCGATCTGTAAATAAAATGTCCATGTACCTGGTAGTCCGGAAGTTGCGGAGATTTGTGTACCTGTGGGCAGAGGCTCACATATCCTAGGGGCGCACGTGGTTCACAAGTGTCGCTGGGATCATGCTTATGGAGGATTCCATGTATTGAAAACCTGTAATTCCCATTCATAAGTATGAATGGGAATACTCCAAAAAATACATCAAGACATCAAATTTTTAAAAAATCACATATTTTAAATGAATTAAAATGGCATTTAATTAAATATTTAAAACACAAATTTGATTTATTGAAAAATAAATGTTTTAAAGGGGCTAAAAATAAACTTACTTTATTTCACAGGTTTTTAAATGTATAAGTTATTAACATTTTATTTTTCTATTTTTTTAAATTCTTGCGCTGAAGTTCACGGGCGTTTGCTGGGCAGAAGTTAGCCCAACTCTCTGCCCGTGGATGCCCTTTTTCCGGGAATGTGGTGGTTCGATCAAGAATTCACAAGTTCTGGGTTTTAACCTAAGGCAAAAAGCAAAAAGGGCCATGTTACAGCAAAACTCTAAAGGGGCAAAGTGTGTTAGAAAGATGAGCCTGAAGGCTCTGTGCCTCAATGCGAGGAGTATTCGGAATAAGGTGGACAAGTTAACAGGTATGATGTAATTGGCATCACGGAGACACGGCTCCAGGGTGACCAAGGCTGGGAACTCCACATCCAGGGGTATTCAACATTTAGGAAGGATAGACAGAAAGGAAAAGGAGGTGGGGTGGCATTACTGGTTAAAGAGGAAATTAATGCAATAGTAAGAAAGGACATTAGCTTGGATGATGTGGAATCGGTATGGGTGGAGCTACGGAATACCAAGGGGCAGAAAATGCGAATGGGAGTTGTGTACAGGCCACCAAACAGTAGTAGTAAGGTTGGGGACAGCATCAAACAAGAAATAAGGGATGCATGCAATAAAGGTACAGCAGTTATCATGAGTGACTTTAATCTACATATTGATTGGGCTGACCAAACTGGTAGCAATGTGGTGGATGAGGATTTCCTGGAGTGTATTAGGGATGGTTTTCTACACCAATATGTCGAGGAACCAACCAGGGAGCTGGCCATCCTAGACTGGGTGATGTATAATAAGAAAGGACTAATTAGCAATCTTGTTGTGCGAGACCCCTTGGGGAAGAGTGACCATAACATGGTAGAATTCTTTATTAAGATGGAGAGTGACAGTTAATTCAGAAACTAGAGTCCTGAACTTAAGGAAAGGTAACTTCGATGGTTTGAGGCATGAATTGGCTAGAGTAGACTAGCAAATGATACTTAAAGGGTTGACAGTGGATAGGCAATGGCAAACATTTAAAGATCACATGGATGAACTTCAGCAATTGTACATCCCTGTCTGGAGTAAAAATAAAACGGGGAAGGTGGCTCAACCGTGGCTAACAAGGGAAATTAAGAATCGTGTTAAATCCAAGGAAGAGGCATATAAATTGGGCAGAAAAAGCAGCAAACCTGAGGACTGGGAGAAATTTAGAATTCAGCAGAGGAGGACAAAGGGTTTAATTAAGAGGGGGAAAATAGAGTACGAGAAGAAGCTTGCCGGGAACATAAAAACTGATTGCAAAAGCTTCTATAGATATGTGAAGAGAAAAAGATTAGTGAAGACAAACGTAGGTCCCTTGCAGTCGGATTCAGGTGAATTTATAATGGGGAACAAAGAAATGGCAGACCAATTGAACAAATACTTTGGTTCTGTCTTCACAAAGGAAGACACAAATAACCTTCCGAAAGTACTAGGGGACCGAGGGTCTAGTGAGAAGGAGGAATTGAAGGATATCCTTATTAGGCGGGAAATTGATGGGATTGAAGGCCGATAAATCCCAGGGGCCTGATAGTCTGCATCCCAGAGTACTTAAGGAAGTGGCCCTAGAAATAGTGGATGCATTGGTGATCATTTTCCAACAGTCTATCAACAGCAGAACCCGAGATGAGCAAGTCTGCAAGAGCCTTCCGTCACGCGTTTCAAGCTTTGTTTGATAGTTTGGACTGCCTGTTCCGCTTGACCGTTGGATGCTGGCTTAAACGGGGCAGACCTGACATTGCGCGTCATAAACTCGTTGAATTCCGAGCTGGTGAAACATGGTCCATTGTCATTGACAAAAAAATCGGGCAAGCCATGGGTGGTGAACATAGCCCGGAGGCTTTCAATGGTGGCAGTGGATGTGCTGGATGACATGATTACGCTTTCAATCCATTTAGAGTAAGCATCCACTACAACTAAAAACATCTTTCAGAGAAAGGGGCCAGCAAAATCTACGTGGATCCTGGACTACGGTTTGGAGGGCTATGACCACAGACTCAATGGAGCCTCCCTTGGTGCATTGCTCAATTGTGAGCACGTGTTGCACTGGTGTACGCATACTCTAGGTCCTAGTCAATGCCGGGCCACCAAACATGCAACCTGGCTATAGCCTTCGTCATGACTATGCCTGGATGGGTACTGTGTAGGTCGTGTATAAATGTTTCCCTGCCTTTTTTTGGCAAAACCACACGATTCTGTCTTCACTAAGGAACTCACGAATCACCTCCCGAAAATACTAGGGAACCGAGGTCTAGCGAGAAGGGGGAACTGAGGGAAATCCTTATTAGTCAGGAAATGGTGTTAGGGAAATTGATGGGATTGAAGGCCAATAAATCCCCAGGGCCTGAAAGTCTTCATCCCAGAGTACTTAAGGAAGTGGCCCTAGAAATAGTAGATGCATTGGTGATCATTTTCCAACATTCCATGGGCTCTGGATCAGTTCCTATGGATTGGAGTATAGCTAATGTAACCCCACTTTTTAAAAAAGGAGGGAGAGAGAACACAGAGAACTATAGATCGGTTAGCCTGACATCGGTAGTGGGGAAAATGCTGGAATCAATTATTAAAGATGTAATAGCAGTGCATTTGGAAATCAGTGACGGGATCGGTTGAATCAGCATGGATTTATGAAAGGGAAATCATGCTTGACAAATCTTCTAGAATTTTTTGAGATGTAACTAGTAAAGTGGATAAGGGAGAACCAGTCGATGTGGTGTATTTGGACTTTCAAAAGGCTTTTGACAAGGTCCCACACAAGAGAGTGTGTAAAATTAAGGCCCATGGGATTGGGGATAATGTATTGACATGGATAGAGAACTGGTTGGCAGACAGGAAGCAAAGAGTGGGAATAAATGGGTCCTTTTCAGAATGGCAGGCAGTGACTAGTGGGGTACCACCTAAGCACTCATGCTAAGAGTGGAAGCAAGTTTTCCTCGATTCCGAGGGGCTGCCTATGATGATGATGACCGCAAGGTTCAGTGCTGGGACCCCAGCTATTTACAATATACATCAATGATTTAGATGAAGGAATTGAGTGTAATATCTCCAAGTTTGCAGATGACACTAAGCTGTGTGGTGGTGTGAGCTGTGAGGAGGATGCTAAGAGGCTGCAGGGTGACTTGGACAGGTTAGGTGAGTGGGCAAATACATGGCAGATGCAGTATAATGCGGATAAGTGTGAGGTTATCCACTGGTGGCAAAAACAGGAAGGCATATTATTATCTGAATGGTGACAAATTAGTAAAAGGGGAGGTGCAACGAGACCTGGGTGTCATGGAACTATATCAGTCACTGAAGGTAGGCAGGCAGTAAAGAAAGGTAGTAAAGAAAGCAAATGGCATGCTGGCTTTCATAGCGAGAGGATATGAGTATAGGAGCAGGGAGGTTTTACTGCAGTTGTACAGGGCCTTGGTGAGGCCACACCTTGAGTATTGTGTGCAGTTTTGTTCTCCTAATCTGAGGAAGGATGTGATGCGATTGAGGGAGTGCAGCGAAGGTTCACCAGACTAATTCCCGGGGTGGCAGGACTGACATATGAAGAAAGACTGGATCGACTAGGGTTATACTCAGTGGAATTTAGGAGAATGAGAGGGGTGAGAGGGGATCTCATAGAAGCATATAAAATTATGACAGGACTGGAAAGGTAAGATGCAGGATGAATGTTCCCGATGTTGGAAAGTCCATTACCAGGAGTCATAGTCCAAGGCTAAGGGGTAAGCCATATAGGACCGAAATGAGGAGAAACTTTTTCGCCCAGGGAATTGTGAACCTGTGGAATTCTCTACCACAGAAAGTTGTTGAGTCCAGTTCGTTGGATATATTCAAAAGGGAGTTAGATGTGGCCCTTATGGGTAAGGAGGTCAGGGGGTATGGAGAGAAGGCGGGAGTGGGGTACTGAAGTTGTATGATCAGTCATGATCATATTGAATGGCGGTGCAGGCTCGAAGGGCCGAATGGCCTGCTCCTGCACCTATTTTCTATGTTTCTATGTTTCTATGAACTAGACTCAACAACTTTCAGTGGTAGAGAATTCCACAGGTTCACAATTCTCTGTGAAAAAGTTTCTCCTCATCCTGGTCCTAGATGGCTTACCCCTTATCCTTAGACTGTGACCCCTGGTTCTGGACTTCCCCAACATGGGGAACATTCTTCCTGCATTTAACCTGTCCAATCCAGTCAGTATTTTACATGCTTCTATGAGATCCCCTCTCATTCTTCTAAATTCCAGTGAATATAAGCCTAGTCGATCCAGTCTTTCTTGCAGCACCCCACAAGTCACTGCCTGCCATTCTGAAAAGGACTCGTTTATTCCCACTCTTTGCATCCTGTCTGCCAACCAGTTCTCTATCCACGTCAATACATTACCCCCAATACCATGTGCCTTAATTTTGTACACTAATCTCTTGTGTGGGACCATGTATAAAGCCTTTTGAAAGTCCAAATACACAACATCCACTGGTTCTTCCTTATCTCCACTCTGCTAGTTACATCCTCAAAAAACTCTAGAAAATTTGTCAAGCATGATTTCCCTTTCATGAATTTGTGCTGACTTGGACCGATCCTGTCACTGCTTTCCAAATGCGCTGCTATTACATCTTTAATAATTGATTCCAGCATTTTCCCCACCACCGATGTCAGGCTAACCGGACTATAATTCCCTGTTTTCTCTCTCATTGGAAAATGACCACCAATGCATCTACTACTTCTAGGGCCACTTCCTAAGTACTCTGGGATGCAGACTATCAGGCCCTGGGGATTTATCGGCCTATAGTCCCATCAGTTTCCCTAACACCATTTCCTGACTAATAAGGATTTTCCTCAGTTCCTCCTTCCCGCTAGACCCTCGGTCGGCTAGTATTTTCAGAAGGTTATTCGTGTCTTCCTTAGTGAAGACAGAACCAAAGTATTTGTTCAATTGGTCTGCCATTTCCTTGTTCCCCATTATGAATTCACCTGATTCTGACTGCAAGGGACCTACATTAGTCTTCACTAATCTTTTTTTCTTCACATATCTATAGAAGATTTGCAGTCAGTTTTTATGTTCCCTGCAAGCTTACTCTCATACTCTATTTTCCCCCTCCTAATTAAAACCTTAGTCCTTCTCTGCTGAATTCTAAATTTCTCCCAGTCCTCAGGTTTGCTGCTTTTTCTGGCCAATTTATATGCCTCTTCCTTGGATTTAACACTATCCCTAATTTCCCTTGTTAGCCACAGTTGAGCCACCTTTCCCATTTTATTTTTAGTCCAGAAAGGGATGTACAATAGTAATAATTCATCCATGTGATCTTTAAATGTCTGCCATTGCTTATCCACCATCAACCCTTTAAGTATCATTTGGCAGTTTATCCAAGCCAAATCACGTCTCATACCATCGAAATTTCCTTTCTTTAAGTTCAGGAACCCAGTCTCCAAATCAACTGCGTCGTTCGTTGGATGTATTCAAAAAGAAGTTAGATGTGGCCCTTATGGCTAAAGGGATCAGTGGGTATGAGGAAAAGGCAGGAGTGGGGTACTGAAGTTGCATGATCAGCCATGATCATATTGAATGGTGGTGCAGGCTCGAAGGGCCGAATGGCCTACTCCTGCACCTATTTTCTATGTTTTCTATGTTTACCCCATAAGAGACAATCCGACTGGATGGACATTTCATCTTTGCGTCAGTGAAATGGCTTAATTTCATCTTGCAGTTCCCCGGAAATGGCCAACCAGCTCCCATTGAGGATGCAACTTTTTACAAGTGATTGCACAGAATCCTGGCTGGTCCAGGTCCTGACCTGGCAAGCAGTGACGGGTGACCCCTCGCTCTCAAAAGCATCCATGACAAGAAGCAAGTCTACGGATTGCGCCATTTCCGCAATGGTAGTCGACTGAGGGTATCAGCACAGTTCTCCGTGCCTGGTCTGTGGTGGTTAACATAGTCATATGCGGACAATGTTAGTGCCCATCTTTGGATGCGGGTCGAAGCATTGGTGTTTATACCTTTGCTTTCTGAAAACAGCTAAATGAGCCGTTTGTGATCCGTTTCAAGCTCAAACTGAAGTCCAAATAGTTATTGGTACATTTTCTTAATCCCACATACACATGCTAATGCCTCTTTCTCGATCATACTGTAGGCTCTTTCAGCCTTAGACAGACTTCTAGATGCGTATGCAACCAGTTGAAGTTTGCCTGATACATTGGTTTGCTGTAACACACAGCCGACCCCGTACGAAGATGCAACACAAGCTAGCACTAATCGTTTATACAGGTCATACAGTATAAATAACTTATTCGAACAAAGTCTGGTCTTCTCAAAGGCTGTCTCTTGAGCTTTACCCCAAACCCAATCATCACCCTTACATAGCAACATGTGCAATGGTTCAAGCAAAGTGCCTAACCCGGGTAGAAAGTTACCAAAATAGTTGAGTCCCAGGAACAAACGCAGCTCTGTCACATTCTGTGGTCTTGATGGCCTCCATCTTTGAGTCTGTGGGTCTGATGTCGTCTGCTGCAATCTTTCTCCCCAAAAATTCGACCTCTGGCGCCAGGAAAACACACTTGGAGCGTTTCAGCCTGAGTCCCACTCTGTCTAGTCGACTTAGAACCTCTTCCAGGTTGTGCAGGTGTTCAGTGGTGTCACAACCGGTGATCAGGATGTCATCTTGAAACACAACGGTGTGCAGAACCGATTTCAGCAGACTCTCCATGTTCCTCTGGAAGATGGCAGCAGCCGAGCGAATCCCAAAAAGACACCTGTGGTATATAAACAGTCTTTTGTGCGTGTTGATGCACGTCAATCTTTTTGAAGATTCAGCCAGCTCCTGTGTCATGTAGGCGGAGGTTAGGTCCAATTTGGTGAACGACCCCCCCCCCCCCCCCCCACGCTAACATTGCGAACAGGTCATCCACCTTGGCTGATGGGTACTGGTCTTGTAACGAGACTCGGTCGATCGTTACCTTGTAGTCTCCGCAGATTCTGACCGTGCCATCGCTTTTCAACACCGGAACAATTGGACTGGCCCACTCGTTGAACTCGACTGGCGATATGATTCCCTCTCATTGAAGTCTGTCTAGTTCGATCTCGACTTTCTCCCTCATCATATATGGAACCGCACGAGCCTTGTGATGAACGGGCCTTGCAACGGGGACTAGATGGATCTGCACCTTGGCGCCTGTGAAGTTGCCAGTGCCTGGTTCAAAAGTGCCGGAAACTTGCTCAGCACTTGGGCGCATGAGACATCATCCACTGAAGACAGTGCTTTGATGTTGTCCCAGTTCCATCGAATCTTTTCCAGCCAGCTTCTGCCGAATAGTGTTGGGCCATCGCCTGGTACAATCCACAGTGATAAATCATGCACAGCTCCATCGTACGATACCTTAACTGCTGCACTGCCAATGACTGGTATGAGCTCTTTGGCATAGGTGCACAGCTTTGTCTGAATTGGGCTCAGTTTGGGCCTTTGTGCCTTGTTGCCCCACAGTTTCTCAAATGCCTTCTGGCTCATAATTGACTGACTCGCCCCTGTGTCCAACTCCATTGATACCGTTCAATTTGACTTTCAGCATGATAGGGGGGCTCTTGGTGGTGAAGGTGTGTATCCCTTACACTTCTTCCTCAGGCTGAGTTGCCTCTCTGGTTTGTTCTGCGTGATCCGTGCCGGATCGATCATCCTCTGCCGACTCTGCCAAGTGGTGAGTCGCAGCACTCTTGCACATTTTCTGGAGGTGCCCCATTGTTTCGCAGCCTTTGCACACGTAGTGCTTGAATCGACATTGAAGGGCTTGATGATTACCCCCGCAGCGCCAACATGGTGCTAATGGATTTGCATTCACGCCCCATGGCGGAGTCAGCCTAGGTCTTGCAGCTGCAGACGTGTAAGCCCTGCCATATGCAGTTCTGCCTGCTACCGACCGTTATTTTATGCAAAGTACTTGCCAGTGAGCTTCGATGCTGGGAAGATATCTGTCTGGTATTATCGCTCGTGGATATGAATGCCGCGGCTATCGTGATGGCCTTGCTCAGGTCTAGGGATTCGACAGACAGCAGCTTGCGAAGAATGACCTCGTGGCCGATGCCAAGTACAAAAATGTCCCGCAGCATTTCCCCCCAAAATCCAACAAATTTGCATGTTCCCGCAAGGCGTCTCAGGTCGGCGACATAACTCGCCGCGTCCTGGCCCTCAGAGCAGTGGTGTGCGCAGAAGCGATACTTGGCCATTAAGACGCTCTCCTTTGGCTTGAGGTGGTTCCGAACCAGCGTACACAACTCTGTATATGTCTTCTCCGCTGGTTTCTCCGGTGCTAGCAGATTCTTGATGAGGCCGTATATTGTCGACCCACACACGGTGAGGAGAATCGCCCTGCGCTTGATCACTTTATCGTCCCCTTCCAGCTCGTTGGCCACGAATTACTGGTCGAGACGCTCAACGAAGGCTTCCCAATCTTCACCCTCTACAAATCTCTCTAAAATACCAACGGCAGCCATGACCACGTGAAAGTTCGTAATCTGTTACTCGTCGCCAATTGTTACATCTGGAAGAATTTCACAAGACTGAGTACTGAGAGCTAAAACTGATGTGACCTTAGTTTCTTTAATAAAACTCCAGAGTGCCTAAGCAGCATGGCAGACAACCTTTTATACTCCCTTGCACAAGGTGTGCAGGTGATCCTTGGGTTTCCAACAGTTGTGCCCTCTGGTGGCAAGTCTTACACAGTTACAATGTTTACATACATAACACACATGGTGTTCAACATGAAGGAGTACTGAGTCATCAGCTGAGGAAGGGCGATAGGTGGTAATCAACAGGAAGTTTCCTTGCCCATGCTGACTTGAAGCCATGAGACTTCATGGAGTCCGGAGTCGGTGTTGAGGACTCCCAAGACTGTATACCACTGTGCCGCCACCCCTGGTGGGTCTGTTTTGCCGGTGGGACAGAATGGTGATGGAGCACACAGAAGTCAAGTAGTTTGGGACATTGGTTGAGTGGTATGATTCTGAGAGTATGACTATGTCAGACTGTTGCTTGACTGGTCTGTGGGACAGCTCTCCCAATTTTGGCACAAGTCCCCAGATGTTGGTGAGAAGGACGTTACAGGGTCGACTGGACTGGGTATGCCATCGTCATGTCTGTCGCCGGTGCCGGGTGGTCCATCCGTTTTTATTATTATTGTTTTTATTCGCGGTTGTGCACAACTGAATAGTTTGCTCGTCCATTTCAGAGGGCAGTTAAGAGTCAACCACATTGCTGTGGGTCTGGTGTCACATATAGGCCAGACCGGGTAAGGACATCAGATTTCCTTTCCTCACGGATATTAGTGAACCAAATGGGTTTTTACGACAATCCAGTAGTTTCATGATCACCATTACTGACGCTAGCTTTTTAAAAAAAATTCCAGATTTATTTAATTAACTGAATTGAAATTCCCCAGCTGCCATGGTGGGATTTGTACTCCTGACTCTGGATCATTTGTCCAGGCCTCTGGATTACTAGTCCAGTGACGTTACCGTTCCCTATATTGGAGGTGGAGTACAAGAGTAAAGGACGGGGGGGAATTGCCTTTCAGAAGAAGTCGGAGCAGTGTCTGGGCAGTGTGGCCGCTCTTAAAGGGAAGAGCGCACCGCCGCAGCCACCATTTTGTTTTAAATGTTGACCGACTCCAGAGTTGGTCTGACAATGGCTGCCTCTGGTGTAGCCAATAGGCAGCCTGGCACCCCCTCCCTGGTGGCCTAGTGGACTCCACGGAGGCCTCACTGGGCCTAGCAGCTTCCTTCCCCTTTAAGTGAAGGGGAGGGACGTTGCAACGCTTCAATGAGGCGGTGATGGACACAGCTCCTCTTCCGATCCGATGCCGCCTCCAACAGCATCCCAAAGCGCAGGGAGGCAGTGTCAGACTTAAAGAGCCGAATTTTCCGGCTCTTCCCTCCGACACCTTCCAAGCGCTAAATTTCCGGATAATTCAAAGTGCCCTTCCCAATTTTTCACTGAGGCCAATTTTGGCCCCAAGAGGTCTTGCTACATTTGTACTGGGCTTTGGTGAGACCACACCTGGAGTACTGTGCACAGTTTTGGTCATCTTATCTGAGAAAGGACACATATCCCTTGGAGGCGGTGCAACAAAGATTCATTAGATTGATTCCTGGGATGAGAGGATTGTCCTATGAGGAGAGATTGAGTATATTTGGCCTATACTCTGGAGTTTAGAAGAATATGAGGTGATCTCATGAAACGTAAGATTCAGGGGGGAATTGACTGGGTAGATGGTGAGAGATTGTTTCCCCTGGATGGAGAGTCTAGAACTAAGGGGCAGAGTCTCAGGATAAGAGGTTAGCCATTTAGGACTGAGATGAGGAGTAATTTCTTTACTCAGGGCTGTGAATCTTTGGAATTCTATACCCCAAAGGTCTGTGGATGCTGAGTAATTGAGTATATTCAACCGATAGATAGGGGAAACAAGGGATATGGAGATCAGGCAGGAAAGTGGAGCTGGCTCGAAGGGCCATATGGCCTACTCCTGCTCCGACTTCTTACGTTGTTATGTTTCGCATCCTCAGGATATCCCAAAGTACTGCACAGTCACTGTAGTTACACAGCTAAAATCAGCAAATAATCGGCCTGGTCAAGCTTCCACAATGAGATGAATGACCAGTTATTTTTTTTTTTATTGGTGGCTTTGACTGAGGATTAAATGTTTGCCAGGACATCAGGAGAACTCCCTGCGGTTTTTTGAAAAGTGCCAACTTCCAGCAATGCAGCACTCCCTATTGCACTGAATTGTTAGCATCTGTGCACGTTTTAGAGTGAAGCTTGATGACTCTGGCTGACATTCCATTCCTAGAATGGAATTAATGACATGCCAAAAAGAGTTCTAGAAAATATTTGTTCCCAAGATGCCTCTAGCAATTTGAAAGCAAAAACATTGTAGCAAGGAGCAACTGAGAGTCACTTGCACCTAGATATTTATCATCTTTGAGATTTTGTAGCAATTCAATAAAATACATTTGATTTAAGTAGTAATTCTAAAAATGATTTTCGAACTTAATGTTGGTAGGAAGAAATAACCATAGTGTATTTTTCATGTGCAACACATGCTTTTTGAATGTTCTCAAAATCGGGGCAAAAAGTGCCATCCAATTCCTAACAATCTTATTTTTTTCCCCCAGCAAAGCAAAAGGATTAGCACCTGATTTAATCAACAAGCATGAAAATACACATGAAGGTATGTAGAACTATAGAAGCTTTGACCACTGACGGAAGCCATCAGCCTATTATGCCTGTGCTAGAACAATGCAAAACTCATCTCTGTGTCTCCCTGTCCTCTTAGTCTTGTATCTTTCTTTGATTCAAATATTTCATTTTTTCCTTGATGCAATGGTCTCAACCTTGAATGCTCCATGTGGTAAAGTATTCGATACTCCAATAATCCTTTGTGATAAATTTATCCGAACATCTTTCCTCATTCTTCTAGTGACAATTTTAAAGTGATAACTCATTGTTACTGACACTCCAACCAAAGGGTACAGTCTTGCCCTATTCACTCCATCAAAACCCTTCATCATTTTACAAAACTCTATTAAATATCCTCTTGGCCTTTTCTGTTCCAGTAGAAGTAGTTCCAGTATCTCAAGCCCCTTGTCATAACTATAGTTTCCCATCCCTGACATAATCCTGGTGATTCTACACTGTATGCTTTCTATGGATTTAATAACCTTTTTATAATGGGTGTTGAAAACTTCAAACTATACACTGTGGCCGAACCAATGTTTTGTATAAATTCATCACTATGCCCCTGTTTATAAGACCCAAAATTCTGTTGGCCTTTTTTATGGATTTGCCTACTTGCACTCTCTGGCAATCATGTTTTGACCCTCCAGGTGTCTCAATTCATCCACACACCTGTCAGTGTATTTCTTCTTTGTGTATGCATCCATTCCTTTTTTTCCCCTTACAAAATATATTATTTCACACTTACCTGCATTAAATTGCATTTTCCACTTGTTCGCCAATTCTGATAACCTATCTATGTTTTCCTGAAGTACTCTTCATTGTTTGCCAGACTTCCAACTATGGTATTGTGAGAAAATTTTAAAATTGCAGGAGTAATTTTAAACTAACCTGCTGGTTGGCAAATGTACAAGTTTGGATCGCCTACCCATTTTACCTCCTGCCCAATTTTACTCTCCATTAAACTAGCCAATCCGAATCAGGTAAGTACTGTATACCAATGTGGACCCCCTGGGGTTCACCATTCCAATGCTTCTCCAATCCGAGCAACATCCTGTAAGAACATTAACATTGGTGCCTTAACAAAAATTGGTATCCCAGCCACCAGACAAAATCTTAATACCTATACGTTAAGTCCTGAACCTGCTAAAGTTTACTGCCCAGTCTATGCTGAGTAGAAAATGATGATTAAAGTTAGCTCTCCGAACTGTCTTACATCCATTGCTTTGGATTATATTAGGTTTTACAATGTGAACATTGCGTTAGAATATGTACAAGTTAGTGAGTGAATGAGTTAATCCTTTCTTGCCAAATCATCAAAAAATAATCCAGGCAATTAAGTCACGAATTAACAATTATAATTAGCAGCACTTAAATGTATACATTGAGTAGGCAAGTTATTTAATAGATTGGGTTTATGAACGTAATAACTGAGGTTATAATGGCAGTTATATCACAGTAACTCAGCATTAAATGGTTTGCTGAGTATAACTTAACACTTAAGATCAGTGTTTGAAATTGATTTAAATCTGAGACATTAATTTATGATGATGCATAGATAGGTGAAAGGTTAACAGCATTAGACCTCCATTAGACATTTATTGGATAGAATAAAGTCTATATGCGCTTAGTTAGCAATATTTCCAGAACTTTAAAGAGTTCATCCTTCTGAATTGGTGTGGATGAACTGTTTGCCTCTCACTCTCTTTTTTTCTATCTCTCCCTCCCTCTCCCCTTTCGCTCTCGTCTCTTCCTCCCCTCGCCCCCACCCTGCCCCACTCAGAGGATAAGGACTGACTCACCTATTGATGCACTTTTCTCCAGCTACAGAGACACTTGTCTACATACACTAGACATAACGCTCCTATATAATGAACTACTTAAACCTTCTATTGCAACTTCTACCACTACAGGCTTTTACTATCAAAAAAGCATCTTGTATCCTTGATTTTCACAGAAGCCGACTCAGTTTTACAACTGACCAATCTGGGTGCCATGTTAGAAAGGTAAAGAAAAAGAAAGAAAGAACTCACAGCTTCATGACTTCAGGATGTCCCAAAGTGCTTAACAGCCAATGAAGTATTTTTAAATCAAAGCATCATAGAATAATGCAGCACAGAGGAGGCCATGAAGTCCATTATGCCTGTGCCAGCTCTTTGAAAGAGCTATTCAAATAGTCCCACTGCTCTTTCCCCATAGCCCTGCAAATGTTTCCACCAAATATTTATCCAATTTCCTTTTGAAAGTTACTATTGAATCTGCTTCCACCACCCTTTCAGGCAGTGCATTCCAGATCATCATTATGCGCTGCATAAATTATTTACCCAGATGTCGCCTCTGGTTCTTTCACCAATTGCCTTCATTCTGTGTCCTCTGATTACCGATCCTTCTGGCACTGGAAACAATTTTTCCTTATTTCCTCTATCAGTACCCTTCATGATTTTGAACACCTATCAAATCGACTCTTCACCTTCTCTGCTCTAAGGAGAACAAGCCCAGTTTCTCTAGTCTCTCCACATAACTAAAATCTTTCATCACTGGTACTATTCGAGTAAATCTACTCTGCACCCTCTCCAAGGCCTTGACATCCTTCCTAAAGTGTGTGCACAGAATTGGGCACAATACTCCAGCTGGGGCCTAACCATGTTTTATAAAGGTTTACAACAACAACTTGTATTATATAGCGCCTTTAATGCAATAAAACATTCCAAAGCACCTTGCAGGAATATTATAAGACAAAAAATTTGACACTGAGCCACATAAGGAGAAATTAACGCAGATGACCAAAAGCTTAGTCAAAAGCCCGGGGGTGTGGGAGGTGGGGTTATGGAGCTGTGAAGCTGGAGGAGATTATAGAGGTAAAGAGGGGCAAGTCCATGGAGGGATTTGAAAACGAGGATGGGAATTTTTAAATCGAGGTGTTGCTTAACTGGGAGTCAATGTTGGTCAGCGAGCACAGGGGTGATGGGTGAACGGGACTTGGTGTGAGTTAGGACACGGGCAGCCGAATTTCGAATGAATTCAAGTTTACGTAGGGTAGAAGAATGTGGGCGGCCAACCAGGAGTGCGTTGGAATAGTCAAGTTTAGAGGTAACAAAGGCATAGATGAGGGTTTCAGTAGCGGATGAGCTGGGGCAAGGGCGTAGACTGGCAGTCTTCTTTATGCCACAGATATGTGGTCGAGCATATAGTGCTCCGGTTTAACATTACTGCCTTGTTTTTGTAGGTTGTGCCTCTATTTATAAAGCCTGTATGCCTTTTTAACTCTTTTGCATCTAATTGCAACCACGTCTCCATAATGGCTAAGTGACCAATGTTGGGAACTAAATATTCTAAGATACTTAACTTTTAGAAGAGATAGGCAAAATAGAAAAGGAGGAGGGGTAGCCCTGATAATAAAGGATGGGATAAAGACAGTAGAGAGAAAGGATCTTAGCTCTGAAAATCAAGAAGTAGAATCAATTTGGGTGGAGCTAAAAAACAGTAATGGGCAGCAAACATTGGTGGGAGTTGCTTATAGGTCTCCAAACAGTAGTTGTAATGTAGGGCACAGTATAAATCAGGAAATTAGAAGCGCATGTAACCAGGGTAATACAGTACAGGTGCAGCATCTAAAATCCAGAGTGCCGGAATCCGGAATGTTCCGGACTTCGGGACGATTCGTGGCAGGGTCGTCAGGAATCCATAAAATGTTCAGGAATCCGGACCAGATGATCCTGCCTGACCTCGGCGCCTCGCCTCGTCGCCCTTACCTCAGGGCCTCCTCGCAGGCCCGCGCGGGCACCTCCTCGGCGAGCCCCGCCCGTGCGGGCACACACTCGGCCGGGGCCGGCCCGAAGACAACAACCTCGGCGGGTCTCTGCCCGAACGCCTCCTCAGCGGGGCCAGCCCGCCCGAACATCACCTCTGCAGGCCCCCGCCCGACAGCATCCTCGGCAGAGCCAGCGCGACGACGACCTCCTCAGCGGGGTCCTATCCGACGCAAAGACCTCCTCGATGGGCCCCGGCGGTCCACCCGACCACATCCCTGGCAGCCCCACGGCGACCTCCTCGGCGGGCCCCGGATGGCCTGAACAACTCCTCAGCAGGTACCCCCCCTTTTTTGACGTACGAAATCCGGAAATACCCGAACCGGGGCACGAGTGTTTGCGGATTCGTGACGTCAGAAAGACGTTCCAAAAACGCAAAATCCGGAACAGCCTCAGTTCAGAGTGTTCCGGATTCGGGACGCTGCACCTGTAATCATGGGGGAGTTTAATCTACATATAGACTGGGCAAACCAGATTTTCAGTGATATTGTGGATGACGAATTCATGGAATGTATACAAGATAGTTTTCGAGATCAGTATGTTGAGAAAGTAACTAGTGAACAAGCTATTTTAGATCTAGTGTTGTACAATGAGAAAGGGTTAATTAATAACCTTGTAGGAAAGAGACCCTTAGGGAAGAGTGACCGTAATATAATAGAATTTTATATTAAGTTTCAAAGTCATTAAGTTAAATCCGAAACTCGGATTTTAAATCTAAACAAAGCAAACTATGTGGGTATGAGGGGTGAGTTGGCTTAAATATATTGGGAAACTACATTAAAAGGTATGTCGGTAGATAAGCAAAGGCTAGCATTTAAAGAATTAATACATAATTTACAACAAATAAACATTCCTTTAAGGTACAAAAAATCCACAAGAAAAGTGGTCTAACCGTGGCTAACAAGACAAGTTAAAGATAGCATTAGATCAAAGGAAGAGGCTTGGAAAAGCATGATTCAATCAAACAGAGTCAGCATGGTTTTATGAAAGGGAAATCATGTTTGATAAATTTGCTGGAGTTCTTTGAGGATGTAACGAGCAGGGTGGATAAGGGGGAACCTGTGGATGTAGTGTATTTGGATTTCCAGAAGGCATTTGATTGGTGCCACAAGAGGTTACTGCACAAAATAAAAGCTCACAGGGTTGGGGGTAATATATTAGCATGGATAGAGGATTGGCTAACTAACAGAAAGCAGAGTCGGCATAAATAGGTCATTTTCTGGTTGGCAAACAGTGACTAGTGGGGTGCCGCAGTGATCGGTGGCTGGGTCCTCGACTATTTAAAATCTATAGTAACGACTTGGATGAGGGGACCGAGTGTAATGTAGCCAAGTTTGCTGATGATACAAATAAAGCAAATTGTGAGGAGCACACAAAAAATCTGCAAAGGGATATAGACAGGCTAAGTGAGTGGGCAAAAAATTGGCAGATGGAGTATAATGTAGGAAAATGTGAAGTTATCCACTTTGACAGAAATAATAGAAAAGCTAATTATAATTTAAATGGAGAAAAATTGCAAAGTGCTGCAGTTCAGAGGGACCTGGGGGTCCTTGTGCATGAAACACATAAAGTTAGTATGTAAGTAATCAGGAAGGCAAATGTTGGCCTTTATTGCAAGGGGGATAGAGTATAAAAGCAGAGATGTCCTGCTACAACTATACAGGGTATTGGTGAGGCCACAACTAGAGTACTGGAATTTTGGTCTCCGTATTTAAGGAAGGATATACTTGCCTTGGAGGCTGTTCAGAGAAGGTTCACTAGGTTGATTCTGGGAGACGAGGGGGTTGACTTCTAAGGATAGCTTGAATAGAATGGGCCTCTACTCATTGGTGTTCAGAAGAATGAGAGGTGATCTTATCAAAACATATAAGATAATGAGGGGGCTCGACAAGGTGGATGCAGAGAGGATATTTCTACTCATAGGGGAAACTAAAACTAGGGGACATAGTCTCAGAATAAAGGGCCGCCCATTTAAAACTGAGACGAAGAGGAATTTCTTCTGAGGATTGTAAATCTATGGAATTCTCTGGCCCAGAGAGCTGTGGAGGCTGGGTCATTGAATATATTTAAGGCGGAGCTAGACAGATTTTTGAGCGATAAGGAAGTAAAGGGTTATGGGGAGCAGGCAGGGAAGTGGAGCTGAATCCATGATCAGATCAGCCGTGATCTTATTGAATGGCGGAGCAGGCTCGAGGGGCCAAATGGCCTACTCCTGCTCCTATTTCTTATATTCTTAATGTTACCAAACTGAGCAGTAAGCCTGCAGTAATAAAAACAGAAAATGCTGGAAATCTCAGTGGGTCAGGCAACATCTGGAGAGAAGCAGAGTTAATGTTTCAGGTCGCTGACCCTTTGTCAGAACTGGTGAATGTTTGAAATGAACAAATTCTTAATCAGCACTGAAAGGGGGAGTAGAGGAAAGAACAAAAGGGAAGGTCTGTGATAGGGTCGAAGACCGGAGAGATTTGAGAGATAAAAGGGATGATGGGCCGACTTGAGATGGTAACAACAGAAGTTAGAAAAAGATTAGTTTAGATAGGATAAGCCTGTGATTGGGAGGATTTTAGAATTCAGCAAAGGAGAACCAAGAAATTGATAAATAAAGGAGAAATAGAATATGAGAGTAAACTAGCAAGACACATGAAGACAGACTGCAAAAGCTTCTATAGATATGTAAAAAGGACAAAATTAGCAAAAGTAAATGTGGGTCCCTTACAGGCTGAGACAGGAAAAATTATAACGGGGGATAAGGAAATGGCAGAGAAATTAAACAAATACTTCGTGTTACAAAAACAAAATACTGCGGATGCTGGAATCGGAAATAAAAACAGAAAATGCTGGGATTCTCAGCGGGTCAGGCAGCATCGGTGGAGAGCAACAGAGTTACTGCTTCAGGTTGATGACCGTTCATCAGAACTGGCAAAAGTTCCAATATACATCATGTTGGTCTTCACGGAAAAAGACACAAAAAACCTCCGAGAAATAGTGGAGAACCAAGAGTCCTGCGAGAATGAGGAACTGGAAGAAATTAGTATTAGTGAAAAAAAATAGAATAGAAATATTAATTGGACTGAAAACCGATAAATCCCCTTCACCTGATGGCCTAGATCCTAGGGTTTTGAAAGAGGTGGCTATAGAGATAGTGGATACATTGGTTGTCATCTTCCAAAATTCCATAGATTTTAGATTGGAAGGAAGCTAATGTAACCCTCCTATTTAAGGCAGGAGGGAGACAGAAAACGGGGAACTACAGACCAATTAGTCTGACATCAGTAGTGGGGAAAATGCTCGAATCTATTATTAAGAATCTGGTAACAGGGCACTTAGAAAATATTAATAGGATTGGGCAGAGTCAGCACGGATTTATGAAAGGGAAATCATGTTTGACAAATCAGTTAAAAGTTTTTTGAGGTTGTAACTAGTAGAATAGATAAGGGAGGACCAGTGGATATGGTGTTATGGATTTTCAGAAGGCATTCGATAATGTGCCATACAAGAGGTTATTCAACAAAATTAGGGTTCCTGGGATTGGGGATAATATACCAGCATGGATTGAGGATTGGTTACCAGTCAGAAATCAGAGTAGGAATAAACGGGTCATTTTCAGGTTGGCAGACTGTAACTAGTGGGGTACCGCAAGGATCAGTGCTTGGGCCTCGGCTATTCACAATCTAGATCAGTGATTTGGAGGAGGGGACCAAATGTAATATATCCAAGTTTGCTGATGATACAAAGCTTGATGGGAATGTAAGTTGTGAGGAGGATGCAAAGAGGCTTCAAGGGGATATAGACAGGCTTTGGCCTTTATCGCAAAGGGGATGGAGTATAAAAGCAGGGAAGTCTTGCTACAGTTATACAGGGTATTGGTGAGGCCACACCTGGAATACTGCGTGCAGTTTTGGTTTCCATATTTAAGAAAAGATATACTTGCTTTGGAAGCAGTTCAGAGAAGGTTCACAAGGTTGATTCCGGAGATGAGGGGGGTTGTCTTATGAGGAAAGGTTGAGTAGGTTAGGCCTCTACTCATTGGAATTCAGAAGAATCAGAGGTGATCATATCGAAATGTATAAGATTATGAGGGGGCTTGACAAGGTGGATGCAGAGCGGATGTTTCCATTGATAGGGGAGACTAGAACTAGAGGGCAAAATCTTAGAATAAGGGATCGCCCATTTAACACTGAGATGAGGAAAAATTTCTTCTGAGGCTTGTGGATCTGTGGAACTCACTGCCTCAGAGAGCTGTGGAAGCTGGGACATTGAATAAATTTAAGACAGAAATAGACAGTTTCTTAAACGATACCAGTGCCATGTGCTAGCCAGAGTACGAATGGCAGGATAGCTAAGATGAATACATGGCTTGAGGAGTGGTGCAGAAGGGAGAGATTCAAATTCCTGGGACATTAGAACAGGTTCTGGGGGAGGTGGGACCAGTTTAATCAACTGGACAGTCTGCACCTGGGCAGGACTGGAACCAATGTCCTAAGGGGAGTGTTTGCTAGTGCTGTTGGGGAGGGGTTAAACTAATATGGCAGGGGAATGGGAACCTATAATGGGAGATACATGGAAGAAGAAGGGGGGCAGAAGCAAAGGATAGAAAAAAGAAAAGTAAAAGTGGAGGGCAGAGAAACCCAAGGCAAAAATCAAAAAGGGCCACATTACAGCAAAATTCTAAAGCGGCAAATTGTGTTAAAAAGACAAGCCTGAAGGCTCTCTGCCTCAATGCGAGGAGTATTCGTAATAAGGTGGACAAATTAACTGCGCAGGCAGCAATTAACGAATATGATATAATTGGCATCATGGAGACATGGCTCCAGGGTGACCAAGGCTGGGAACTCAACATCCAGGGGTATTCAACATTCAGGAAGGATAGACAGAAAGGAAAAGGAGGTGGGGTAGCGTTGCTGGTTAAAGAGGAAATTAACGCAATAGTAAGGAAGGACATTAGCTTGGATGATGTGGAATCTGTATGGGTGGAGCTGCGGAATATCAAAGGGCAGAAAGCACTAGTGGGAGTTGTGTACAGACCACCAAATAATAGCAGTGAGATTGGGGACAGCATCAAACAAGAAATTAGGGATGTGTGCAATAAAGATACAGCAGTTATCATGGGCAACTTTAATCTATATATAGATTGGGCTAACCAAACTGGTAGCAATTCGGTGGAGGAGGATTTTCTGGAGTGTATTAGGGATGGTTTTCTAGACCAATATGTCGAGGAACCAACTATAGGGCTGGCCATCTTAGACTGGGTGATGTGTAATGAGAAAGGACTAATTCGCAATCTTGTTGTGCGAGGTCCCTTGGGGAAGAGTGACCATAATATTAAGATGGAGAGTGACACAGTTATTTCAGAGACTAGGGTGCTGAACTTAAGGAAAGGTAACTTCGATGGTATGAGACGTGAATTGTCTAGAATAGACCGGCAAATGATACTTGAAGGGTTGACGGTGGATAGGCAATGGCAAACATTTAAAGATCACATGGATGAACTTCAACAATTGTACATCCCTGTCTGGAGTAAAAATAAAACTGGGAAGGTGGCTCAACCGTGGCTAACAAAGGAAATTAAGGATAGTGTTAAATCCAAGGAAGAGGCATATAAATTGGCTAGAAAAAGCAGTAAACCTGAGGACTGGGAGAAATTTAGAATTCAGCAGAGGAGGACAAAGGGTTTAATTAGGAGGGGGAAAATAGAGTACGAGAGGAAGCTTGCTGGGAACATAAAAACTGACTGCAAAAGCTTCTATAGATATGTGAAGAGAAAAAGGTTAGTGAAGACAAACGTAGGTCCCTTGCAGTCGGATTCAGGTGAATTTATAATGGGGAACAAAGAGCAGACCAGTTGATTAAATATTTTGGTTCTGTCTTCACGAAGGAAGACACAAATAACCTTGAGGAAATACCAGGGGACCGAGGGTCCGGAGAGAAGGAGGAACTGAAGGAAATCCTTATTAGGCAGGAAATTGTGTTAGGGAAATTGATGGGATTGAAGGCCGATAAATCCCCGGGGCCTGATAGTCTACATCCCAGAGTACTTAAGGAAGTGGCCCTAGAAATAGTGGATGCATTGGTGATCATTTTGAAACAGTCTCTCGACTCTGGATCAGTTCCTATGGACTGGAGGGTAGCTAATGTAACACTACTTTTTTAAAAAGGAGGGAGAGAGAAAACGGGTAATTATAGACCGGTTAGCCTGACATCAGTCGTGGGGAAAATGTTGAAATCAGTTATTAAAGATGAAATAGCAGCGCATTTGGAAAGCAGTGACAAGATCGATCCAAGTCAGCATGGATTTATGAAAGAGAAATCATGCTTTACAATTTTTTGAGGATGTAACTAGTAGAGTGGACAAGGGAGAACCAGTGGATGTGTTGTATTTGGACTTTCAAAAGGCTTTTGACAAGGTGCCACATAAGAGATTGGTGTGCAAAATTAGAGCACATGGTATTGGGGGTACTGTACTGACGTAGGTAGAGAATTGGCTGGCAGACAGGAAGCAGAGAGTCGGGATAAATGGGTCCTTTTCGGAATAGCAGGCAGTAACTAGTGGGGTGCCGCAGGGCTCAGTGCTGGGACCCCCTATTTACAATATACATTAATGATTTAAAGGAAGGAATTGAGTGTAATATCTCCAAGTTTGCAGATGACACTAAGCTGGGGGGGACGGTGTGAGCTGTGTGGAGGATGCTGAGGCTGCAGGGTGACTTGGACAGGTTAGATGCATAGGCAAATGCATGGCAGATGCAGTATAATGTGGATAAATATGAGGTTATCTACTTTGGTGGCAAAAACACGAAGACAGAATATTATCTGAATGGCGGCAGATTAGGAAAAGAGGAGGTGCAACGAGACCTGGGTGTCATGGTACATCAGTCATTGAAAGTTGCATGCAGGTGCAGCAGATGGTGAAGAAGGCAAATGGTATGTTGGCCTTCATAACTAGGAGATTTGAGTATAGGAACAGGGAGGTCTTACTGCAGTTGGGCATGCCCTTCGTGAGGTCTCACCTGGAATATTGTGTTCAGTTTTGGTCTCCTAATCTGAGGAAGGACGTTCTTGCTATTGAGAGAGTGCAGTGAAGGTTCACCAGACTGATTCCCGGGATGGCTGGACAGACATATAAGGAGGTACTGGATCGACTGGACCTGTATTCACTGGAGTTTAGAAGGATGAGAGGGAATCTCATAGAAATATATAAGATTTTGACGGACTGGACAGGTTAGATGCAGGAAGAATGTTCCCGATGATGGGGAAGTCCAGAACCAGGGGACACAGTCTAAGGATAAGGGGTAAGCCATTTAGGACTGAGATGAGGAGAAACTTCTTCACTCAGAGAGCTGTTAACCTGTGGGATTCTCTACCACACAGAGTTGTTGATGCCAGTTCATTGGATATATTCAGGAGGGAGTTAGATATAGCCCTTACAGCTAAAGGGATTAAGGCGTATGGAGAGAAAACAGGAAGGGGTACTGAGGTGATGATCAGCCATGATATTGAATGGTGGTGCAGGCTCGAAGGGCGGAATGGCCTACTCCTGCACCTATTTGCTATGTTTCTATAAGGGAATAAGGGGTTATGGGGAGCGGGCGGGGAAGTGGACCTGAGTCCATGGTCAGATCAGCCATGATCGTAGTGAATGGCAGAGTAGGCTCGAGGGGCCATATGGCCTACTCCTGCTCCTATTTCTTATGTTGCTATGTTCTAAGTGAGTAGTCAAGAACATGGCAAATGGAATATAATGTGGAGAATTCTGAAGTTATCCACTTTGGTAAGAAAAATAGAAAATCCCCTTGAAGTCTCTTTGCATCCTTCCGGAGACACTAACAGCAGGCGCACAAGAGGCCAAATTTGGTCATCTTCATTAATAAAGCCAAGGATCCGTTTGCTTTTTTAACAGCCTTTTCAACTTGTTCTGTCACCTTCAAAGATACGTACACCTCCAATCCCCTCTGTTCCTGTGCCCCCTTTAAAATTGTACCATTTAGTTTATAGTGCCTATCCTCATTCTTCTTATCAAAATGAATCACTTCACACTTCTTTGCGTCAAATTTCATCTGCCTTGTGCCTGCCCTTTTCACCAGTCTGTCTATGTCCTCCTGAAGTCTGTTCCTATCCTCCTCACTGTTTACTACATTTTAGAGTTTTGCGTCTATAATCTTTGGAATTTTGCTCTGTATACCCAAGCCAGGACATTAATATATATTAACAGTGGTCCCAACATTAACTTCTGGGGACATCACTGCATAATATCTTTCAGTCTGAAAAACAACTGTTCACCACTACTCTCTGCTTTCTGTCCCGTAGCCAATTTTATATCCACACAGCCATTGATCCTTTAATCCCACAGGCTTCAGTTTTGCTAACATGACTGTGAGTCTATCTTGAAGTGTTGTAATGTAGGGAAACGTGGCAGCCAATATGGACACAGCAAGATCACACAAATAATGATAGGATAATGACCAGATAATCTGTTTTTTAGTAATGTTGATTGAAAGATAAATATTGACTCGATCACCAAGACAACTCCCATTTTTCTAGCCAACGTCTTGTGATACAACTTATCGAACAACTTCTGAAAATCCACATAAACTATTTCTACCACATTTCCTTTATCAAATTGGTCAATTTTGTCAAAAGCAACTTGTCTCTGGCAAATCTATGCAGGCTGTGCTAAATTAACCCATGCATTTATAAATACTGTCTCATTTTATTTTGAATTATGTATTCCAAGAATTTGTCTGCAACTGACGTTCGACTAACGGGTGTATAGTTGCCTGGTTTATCATTCTCTTCCTTTTTGAACAAACGTGTTATATTGGCTACACTCTAGTCCCACAGCACAATTTGCACATTTAATTGTGCCCAAGACCTCTGCTATTTCCTTTGAGTTTTTCAATAGCCATGGATACGTGCCATCAGTTCACAGTGGCGTATCCACCTGTGTTATGCTAATGTTTTCAGATCCAAGGCTCCTTCAACAATTATCCTTGACAATTATTCTATATCCTCCTGTAGTATACCTACATTCTTTCTTCCACTATCATTTGTAAAAAAAAATTAATTTATAAAGTATCCCCCCATACTGGGTGTTATGTAATGAGAGAGGATTAATTAGCAATCTCGTTGTGCGAGGCCCCTTGGGGAAGAGTGACCATAATATGGTGGAATTCTGCATTGGGATGGAGAATGAAACAGTTAATTCAGAGACCATGGTCCAGAACTTAAAGAAGGCTAACTTTGAAGGTATGAGGTGTGAATTGGCTGGGATGGATTGGTGAATGATACTTAAGGGGTTGACTGTGGATGGGCAATGGCAGACATTTAGAGACCGCATGGATGAACTACAACAATTGTACATTCCTGTCTGGCATAAAAATAAAAAAGGGAAGGTGGCTCAACCGTGGCTATCAAGGGAAATCAGGGATAGTATTAAAGCCAAGGAAGTGGCATACAAATTGGCCAGAAATAGCAGCGAACCTGGGGACTGGGAGAAATTTAGAACTCAGCAGAGGAGGACAAAGGGTTTGATTAGGGCAGGGAAAATGGAGTATGAGAAGAAGCTTGCAGGGAACATTAAGACGGATTGCAAAAGTTTCTATAGATATGTAAAGAGAAAAAGGTTAGTAAAGACAAACGTAGGTCCCCTGCAGTCAGAATCAGGGGAAGTCATAACGGGGAACAAAGAAATGGCGGACCAATTGAACAAGTACTTTGGTTCGGTATTCACGAAGGAGGACACGAACAACCTTCCGGTTATAAAAGGGGTCGGGGGGTCTAGTAAGGAGGAGGAACTGAGGGAAATCCTTATTAGCCGGGAAATTGTGTTGGGGAAATTGATGGGATTGAAGGCCGATAAATCCCCAGGGCCTGATGGACTGCATCCCAGAGTACTTAAGGAGGTGGCCTTGGAAATAGTGGATGCGTTGACAGTCATTTTCCAACATTCCATTGACTCTGGATCAGTTCCTATCGAGTGGAGGGTAGCCAATGTAACCCCACTTTTTAAAAAAGGAGGGAGAGAGAAAACAGGGAATTATAGACTGGTCAGCCTGACATCGGTAGTGGGTAAAATGATGGAATCAATTATTAAGGATGTCATAGCAGTGCATTTGGAAAGAGGTGACATGATAGGTCCAAGTCAGCATGGATTTGTGAAAGGGAAATCATGCTTGACAAATCTTCTGGAATTTTTTGAGGATGTTTCCAGTAGAGTGGATAAGGGAGAACCAGTTGATGTGGTATATTTGGACTTTCAGAAGGCGTTCGACAAGGTCCCACACAAGAGATTGATGTGCAAAGTTAGAGCACATGGGATTGGGGGTAGTGTACTGACATGGATTGAGAACTGGTTGTCAGACAGGAAGCAAAGAGTAGGAGTAAATGGGTACTTTTCAGAATGGCAGGCAGTGACTAGTGGGGTACCGCAAGGTTCTGTGCTGGGGCCCCAGCTGTTTACACTGTACATTAATGATTTAGATGAGGGGATTAAATGTAGTATCTCCAAATTTGCGGATGACACTAATTTGGGTGGCAGTGTGAGCTGCGAGGAGGATGCTGTGAGGCTGCAGAGCGACTTGGATAGGTTAGGTGAGTGGGCAAATGCATGGCAGATGAAGTATAATGTGGATAAATGTGAGGTTATCCATTTTGGTGGTAAAAGCAGAGAGACAGACTATTATCTGAATGGTGACAGATTAGGAAAAGGGGAGGTGCAAAGAGACCTGGGTGTCATGGTACATCAGTCATTGAAGGTTGGCATGCAGGTGCAGCAGGCGGTTAAGAAAGCAAATGGCATGTTGGCCTTCATAACAAGGGGATTTGAGTACAGGGGCAGGGAGGTGTTGCTACAGTTGTACAGGGCCTTGGTGAGGCCACACCTGGAGTATCGTGTACAGTTTTGGTCTCCTAACCTGAGGAAGGACATTCTTGCTATTGAGGGAGTGCAGCGAAGGTTCACCAGACTGATTCCCGGGATGGCGGGACTGACCTATCAAGAAAGACTGGATCAACTGGGCTTGTATTCACTGGAGTTCAGAAGAATGAGAGGGGACCTCATAGAAACATTTAAAATTCTGACGGGGTTAGACAGGTTAGATGCAGGAAGAATGTTCCCAATGTTGGGGAAGTCCAGAACCAGAGGTCACAGTCTAAGGATAAGGGGTAAGCCATTTAGGACCGAGATGCGGAGGAACTTCTTCACCCAGAGAGTGGTGAACCTGTGGAATTCTCTACCACAGAAAGTTGTTGAGGCCAATTCACTAAATATATTCAAAAAGGAGTTAGATGAGGTCCTTACTATTAGGGGGATCAAGGGGTATGGCCAGAAAGCAGGAATGGGGTACTGAAGTTGAATGTTCAGCCATGAACTCATTGAATGGCGGTGCAGGCTAGAAGGGCCGAATGGCCTACTCCTGCACCTATTTTCTATGTTTCTATGTTTCTATACCTTCAACCTCCACAATTTGACTCCCTCATTCATTCTGAGCATTCTTGCTTTCTCTTAACTATATCTTAACATTTTACTATTTCTTTTTATATTATCTGTTAGCCTTTTTTCTTGTCCCCTTTTAGCCCTTCTCATCTCCCTTCTACGCTTTCTGTATTTCTCATGATTATATTCAATCATATCTCTCCCACGTTTTAGTTTACTTTTAATTTCTATTTACATGCAGAACTTTTTGATGCACCCCTCTTCACCTTATAGGAATATATTCTATCCCTTGTTGATTCCTGGATTCTTTTACCTCAATCTGGTTCAGCAAAATTACTGAAACGAATACCGTTTGTGCTTTAAACAAAGCAAGCTTTTATTTAAAAAGCAAATCCCGATCGGGGACTTTATCAGACAGAAGGAATGCAAGTCTGTTTGAACGCACCCACTTCCTACGGACAAAGTGACGTTACATTGTAAAGGGACGATGGTTATACATTTTCGGCAAAAGATAACAAGATAGGGCCAGAGTGACATCCCAGCTCAGCCCATCTCTTTTGATCCCTCCTTCCCTTTGTCCACTCATAAGCCGACCCAAGCATGGTCCGATTTTAAACAAAGACCTTCTGTCAATGTTTCAGGTTAATAACATGATTTAATAAGACCTTGAGGTTTTTCTGCAAGCTGTGGGTTTTGTTTCAATATGTGTTAGTGTTGTAACATTTCGCAGTCTCGAGTCTGAGATGTCATGGCTATTCCTCCATGAATTGTTTGTTAGCTTATACTGTCCCTATACAATTCCCACGTTCTCAACTTCAATGTCTCTATACATTTTTAAACATTCACACCCTCTCATGCAAAGATTTCCACTTCTGATCCATTGATGCTTTGTTAACTTTTTTTATCCAGTTAATGTGGGCTGCATCCCTTCGTATTTAACTGAACTTTACCTATTTCCAGTCCAGCAATCAATATCATCTAACATTATTACCCTTTTGTTCTTGCATATCTGTGATTCTATTGTCAAATGTCAATGTTGCACCAGGGTCACAATCTCAGAATAAGAGATCGGCCATTTAGGACTGAGATGAGGACAAATTTCTTCACTCCGAGGTTGGTGAATCTGTGGAATTCTCTACCCCAGAGGGCTGTGGAGGCTCAGTCGTTGAATATATTCAAGACTGAGATTGATAGATTTTTGGATATTAAGGGAATCAAGGGATATGGGTATAGTGCAGGAAAGTGTTGAGGTAGAAGATCAGCCATGATCTTATTGAATGGCGGAGCAGGCTCGAGGGGCCAAATGGCCTACTCATGCTCCTATTTCTTAAGTTCTTATGATCTTAAAACACATCTGTGATACCTCCACATCTTCATGGTGAAAATGACCAGAATATGGAAATGCATATTTCGAGCCTCCGATTGTTACATGGTTTTGCTTTCTTTTTCTTTAACTGAGGTTAGAAGGATTGTGACTTATCACAATTGGAGAAAAAAATCTGTTTGTATTTATTGATCATATTGTCTAATGTAAGGATCCATTGTAACAATTCACTGGGAATATGGCCATTCTTTATATCTACATCTCCATAGTATTAAGACTACAGCTACTATGTTCTGTTCTTTATTCTTAGTCCTGAGATTCTTGGACACAATTAGACACTGGTTTTAACATAATTCTCTATAGAGCCTTTTTTGTTTAGCTAAATTCAAACTTAGCTTTCCAAAATTGAAAATAATATGACTGGCTAAAGCGATCATCTCAATTTCAAAAGTAAAATATTGCGGATGCTGGAAATCTGAAATAAAATAGAAAATGCTGGAAATACTCAGCTGGTCAGGCAACATTTTGGAGAGAGAAATAGAGTTAATGTTTCAAGTCAATGACCTGACAAAAAAAATCATCGACCAGTCATCTCAATTTACCTTGCTACTTGTATGCCTTTCAGCAGATTGTTAAGGTTTTCTTGTTGGTTGTTTTAATATAATTATGGTTTACAGAGTTAAGTAGTACCTTAGAAAGAACAACAATGCTTTAATAAGGAATATAAAAGAGAATCCCATACAGAAATGAGGATGTGTTGACATTAAAAGTATCATTAAAATCTCAATATTTTTATGTAATCATATAGAATGTGATCTTATTTGAGAACCTGAGGGAAGGGTCTTATTATGTTTGTGGTGTTGATGTTTTTATAAATTTGTTGACCTGTAGCTAATAAACCCAGATTGAAAACATGACCTACAAAGCAAACTTAAGAATTACAGACCATGTGTTGCTTTTCTGTTTCATAGATTGTTTGGAAATGAATTTGTAACCATGTATTGACGGACATCCAAATTGTCAGTAATGATGTACATCGTGTTGATTCCTAAGTGAAAGATTAGCTTCCTCATTTTTTACAGTATGTTAATAGAATTGTAGAATCATAGAAATTTACAGCACGAAAGAAGGCCATTTCGGCCCATCGTGTCCGCGCCGGCCAACCAAGAGCTATCCAGCCTAATCCCACTTTCCAGCTCTTGGTCTGTAGCCCTGTAGGTTACAGCACTTTAAGTGCACATCCAAGTATCTTTTAAATGTGGTGAGGGTTTCTGCCTCTACCACCCTTTCAGGCAGTGAGTGCCAGACCCTCACCACCCTCTAGGTGAAGAAATTACCCCTCATATCTCCTCTAAACCTTCCTCCAGTTACTTTAAATCTATAACCCCTGGTTGTTGACCCCTCTGCCAAAGGAAACAGGTCTTTCCTATCCACTCTATCCAGGCCCCTCATCATTTTAAGCACCTCAATCAGGTCTCCCCTGAGCCTCCTCTGTTCTAAAGAAAACAGACCCAGCATTTCCAATCTTTCCTCACAGCCAGAATTTTCACATCCAGGCAACATTCTTGTAAATCTCCTCTGCACCCTTTCCAGTGCAATCACATCTTTCCTGTAATGTGGTGACCAGAACTGCACACATCACTCCAGCTGCGGCCTAACCAGTGTTTTATACAGTTCAAGCCTCTACTTGTAAAGAAAGGCAAGTATTCCATATGCCTCCTTAACCACCTTATCAACCTGTCCTGCTACCTTCAAGAATCTGTGGACCTGCTCTCCAAGGTCCCTTTGTTCCACTTCACTTTTCAGTGTCATGCCATTTAATGTGTATTCCCTTGCCTTGTTACACCTCCCCAAATGCATTACCTCACACTTATCCAGATTGAATTCCATTTGTCACTGTTCTGCCCACCTGACCAGTACATTGATATCTTCCTGCAGTCCGCAGCTTTCTTCTTCATTATCAACTACACAGCCTATTTTATTGTCATCTGCAAACTTCATACCCCCAACATTTAAGTTCAAGTCATTGATATATACCATAAAAAGCAAGGCACCTAGCACTGAGCCTTGTGGAACCCCACTGGATACAGCCTTCCCGTCACAAAAACACCCATCAACCATTACCCTTTGCTTCCTGCCTCTGAGCCAATTTTGGATCCAACTTGCCTCTTTGCCCTGGATCCCATGGGCTATTACTTTCGTGACCAGTCTGCCATGTGGGACCTTAACAAAAGCTTTGCTAAAATCCACATCCAGTACATCATTCGCACTGCCCTTATCGACCGCTCTGGTTACCTCCTTGAAAAATTCAATCAAGTTAGTTAGACATGACCTCCCTTTGACAAACCCATGCTGACTGTCCTTGATTAATCCATGTCTTTCCAAATGAAGATTTATCCTGTCCCTCAGGATTTTTTTCCAATAATTTTCCCACCACCGAAGTCAGGCTGACTGGCCTGTAATTACTCGGTCTATCCCTTTCTCCCTTTTTAAACAAGGGTACAACATTAGCAGTCCTCCAGTCCTCTAACACCACACCTGTAGCCAGAGAGGATTGGAAAATGATGGTCAGAGCCTCTGCTATTTCCTCTTTTGCTTCTATTAATGCGGACGACGCCTGCGTCTGTGCACATCCAGAGGCTGAACTCCGGGACATAGTCGACGTATTTACTGGGCGTACGAAAGCATGGGCCTTCCGCTAAACATCCGTAAGACAAAGGTCCTCCACCAGCCTGTCCTCGCCGCACAGCACTGTCCCCCAGTCATCAAGATCCACGGCGTGGCCCTGGACAACGTGAACCATTTCCCATACCTCGGGAGCCTCTTAGTCAACAAGAGCAGACACTGACAACAAGATTTAACACCGTCTCCAATGCGCCAGTGCAGCCTTCGGCCATCTGAGGAAAAGTGTTTGAAAATCAGGCCCTCAAAACTGCCACCAAGCTCATGGTCTACAGGGCTGTAGTAATAGCCGACCTCCTGTATGGTGAGAAGACATGGACCATGCACAGTAGACACCTCAAGTCGCTGGAGAAATACCACCAACGATGCCTCCGAAAGATCCTACAAATCCCCTGGGAAGACAGATGCACCAACATTAGCGTCCTTGACCAGGCCAACATCCCCAGCATTGAAGCACTGACCAGCTCCGCTGGGCAGGCCACATTGTTCGCATGCCAGACATGAGACTCCCAAAGCAAGCGCTCTACTCTGAACTCCTTCACGGCAAAGGAGCCAAAGGTGGGCAGAGGAAACGTTACAGGGACACCCTCAAAGCCTCCCTGAAAAAGTGCAACATCCCCACTGACATCTGGGAGTCCCTGACCAAAGATTGCCCTAAGTGGAGGAAGAGCATCCGGGAGGGCACTGAGCACCTCGAGTCTCATCACCGAGAGCATGCAGAAACCAAGCGTAGGCAGCGGAAAGAGCGTGCGGCAAACCTGTCCCACCTATCCTTTCCCTCAATGACTATCTGTCCCACCTGTGACGGGGACTGTGGCTCTTGTATTGGACTGTTCAGCCACCTAAGGACTCATTTTAAGAGTGGAAGCAAGTCTTCCTTGATTCCGAGGGACTGCTTGTGATGATCTCTTTAACAGCCTGGGATACAGTTCATCCGGGCCTGGGGATTTATCCACTTTCAAAGCTGCTAAGCCCCTTAATACTTCCTCTCTCACTATATTTATTTTGTCTAATATTTCACACTCCTCCCTCATTGCAAAGTCTGCATCGTCCTCTCTTTTTTATGAAAACAGATGCAAAGTATTCATTAAGAATCTTACCCACGTCTTCCGCCTCCGCACACAGATTTCCTTTATGGTCTCTAATAGGCCCTATTGTTTCTCTAGTTTGATGTATAAAACTTTGCCATTTTTGTTTCACAGAGGACTGGGATATATTAGATACTGAAGGAAATGAGCGACTTACAGGGCTGGAAGACTTTGCTTCGTTAGCTGAGCCCCTTGGATTGAATGACAGCAAATTGATTCCAGATGCAGTCCAATTTCCAGAACAGGATCCTCTTGGAGCATCAGTTGCCTCTGATAATACAGAGGACATGCTTTTCAAGAAAGGTAACAGTAGCCATGATTACACATCTGTTTTAGAAGTAATAATTTGTGCATGATGGTGCCATGGTATCGCAATCAATAGAACACATCATAGAATGGCAGGATATAATGCATTTATCAATTCAGCGAAAATTAAGGGCACCAAATAAAGGCCGCAGGGAGATACCGAAAGCTATTATGTGTTGCCTCAAGTTGCCTTTTTGCACCTGCTGTTTGTTGGTTTCAGGCATAGCGTGGTTAGGAAGTCTCTTGCATGCTCTCTTAATGAGACATGGTGCATACCAAGGCCACACCATAAGGAAATAATAGAAAGTACCTGTTTCTTTATTTTAAAAATATCAAGTTTTCTGCATAAATTCATTTTAGTTATATTGATAATTTATCTTCTGAAAATGACTAAAGAAGCAAAAAGAGTTATTTAAGGCTCAAAATTGCCCAGGAGTTGCTCCGTTTTTTTTTGGAGTAACTTGATTTTTCTGGAGTACCTTAAAAATCCCCATTTTGCACATTCAATTTTCGCCAATGTAAGTGAGTTAGTTAGGATTTTTTTAGTTTAGTTTAGATTTTTTCAAAAGGGGACGTTACCAGCCACCTATGGCCATTTAGGCCACTTCGGACAGCTAATAGTTACTCCAAACTAACTTAGGCCAGCATGTGTGGCCACACAGAAAACCCTTGAGGAGAGTTAAGAAATCAGTGCAGTTAGGTACATCGGAGGGCAACAGAACTTAATGACTTGACTAAAGAATGTGAATAGGATCAAACAGCTATACAGGACATCATATGACAAACTTCGCAAAGTTAATTTACTCTACAACAGAAGCATTCATGGAAGCATAAACTACAAAAATAAAAGAAGTAAAGAGACAAAACATGTTTACATAATTTTTTCAAAATATCCAAATAAAAAATAAAAGTACCTCCTGCTCGTAATTCTTATGTTCTTCTGTTCTCCCAACCGCCTAAGCTCACTCACCATCAGCCCACCCCTTACAAACAAGCCTACCTCCCGGGGTTGTGGATCAGACCCTCCAGGATCAGAACAGTACCTAGGGTCAAAGATCGGACACGTCTGGGGATCAGATCTTCCTTAGAGGTCAGGGATCGGACTGCCCATGGGATCGGAACCCCCTACCCCGTTGGGGTCGATGATCGAACCTACCCTGCAGTTCGGAATTACCCTCCCCGCACCCCCAGATCAAAACTTTTTCTCACCCCACCCCGCCCCGGCTTGGGCCCCGCACCAACCTGCTTGTTGTGACCTTCTAGCCCGAGAAGGCAGCGGGCCGGCCTGTGCGGGAGGCCACTCGGCCTGGGATAGGGGCGGGATGCATCGGGTCCCACGCTGCAGCACGCACACACAGGCTGGGGGCAGGAGCTACTGCACATGCACGCACACTCCAATGTGCATGTGGAGAGCTGCTGGCACTGTTTCTGATGCAGGGCCCTAGCTCCACCCCCCCCAATCAACTCGCCGTGCCAAGCCCCGGGAGAGGCAGCTCAACGGCCAGAATCGGGGGACATTTTTTCAGCCCGCAATGTCGCCGCATCTCTGGTGAATGCGCCGACAAAAGGGGTGGGCCAATTTTGAGCCCTTAAAGAGTGCAAGACTCCCTCTGCTTCCTTCCCTTCCCAGATCCCCCTAAACCACGCAAATAGGAGAGTGAGCTTGTGCTTGTGTTCCCAAGCCAATGCTAGTGATACAGATTGAATCTCCCTTTGTATAGCACCCTCAGGACCTGGCCTGTGCCAAATAAGGGATTTTGCTGGATAAAGGGAGGTCAAAGGACGGGGGGTGGGACGGGAAGGCTGCCCGAGGTCGGGGAGTGGGGGTAGGAGGTCGGTGCCCCGGGTGGGTCTGAAGTGTTGGCAGGCCCCGGCAGGCTGCGTGTCGGCACGGCCCCAAAGTTGGGGTGGAGGTCGGCCGCGTTCTGCGCCCCCAGCCACCAGAATCATGCCGGACGAGGGGTGGTGCCGGATAAGGGAGGTCCAACCTGTACTCTGAACTGGCCATGAGGATGGTGTGAAAGTAGTTCAGTAATGAATATAATTTTTACTCCATTTGTGGCAGCATGGCTGATACCAGCAACTCAGTAATATGAGGGTTTCAACCTACATGTGTGAATTGCCATCTTGAACTCTTGCTGCCAGTTGTATGGCTTGGAAAAAAAATGAAAAGTGAATGCAAGAAACTGAACAAAGCTTCTCATTCATCCACTTTGGTGGGAGATTGACACTGATTTCAATTTATTTTTTTTTCTTGATTATGTTTTGTCTTGAAATAAGATCTGAAGATATTTTTAACATCTTTCCTTTGTTAGGTTTAAATAGATCTGATGAGAAAGCATACTCTAGACTGACTTTGGGTGAACAAGCTGCGTCTCTCCGGGACACCCAGGAAAGAGTTCTTGCTCTCCAGCGTATCACAATGGCTATGCAAATTCTTTTAGCACATACCATGGTTATGAAAGCTTTATCGTTGATCTCTGTAAGGTATGTGATCAATTTGACTACTTTCTCAGTACTCATGAATGTTGAAATTAATCATTGTCCTTTAATCATATTGATTTACTGGTTTACTGTACCATCAAATCAACCTTTAACCATTACATTATAAAGGGGCAAGTGTAGGCAGCATTTGTGAATGTCATGAATTGGCTTATTTATGGTGGGCAATAAATTCTCATAATTGTCATGTGTTCAATTGCCTCATCAAAATGCTCCCCTATCCCCCATTTCTCAAACACATTGGCAGTTGCTTTAATATTAAATACAAACCTCCTTATTCTCCAATTGACGTTTAAATTGACTAGAAATATTTTTTCAATTGATCTTAGTGAGGGAAAGAGAAAAAATTCTACAGGTGCAACATCCCGAATCCGAAAACCGGAATTGACGAAAAACCTGACATTTTGCGCAAAACTAATGGAGTATTCCGGAATCCGGAATTATTGTCCGAAAATCAGATATTTTGAGGCAAAACCCAAAATCCGGCATGGATTCGGTCTAGGATTCCGGGTTTCAGACAAGAAAATCAAGTCTGAAATCCGGAATCCTCGATGAAATCCGTGCCGGATTTTGGGTTTTGACGAATTTCAGACCTTGCCGCTCAAAATCCGGCATGGATTCGATCGAGGATTCCAGATTTCAGGCTCTTGATTTTCTTGTTTGATATCCGGAAAAACCCCAAAACCGGAACGGAGTCAGTCTCGAGGATTACGGATTCTGGACGTTCTACCTGTACCACCACTGTGGTATAAAATTTTACCATTTGAAAGATGCTTTCATAGAATCATAGAATAATACAGAAAGAGGGTATTCAGCCTATCGTGTCTATGCCAGCTCTTTTGAAAGAGCTATCCAATTAGTCCCACTCCCCTGCTCTTTCCTCATGTCCTGCAAATTTTCTCCTTTCAAGTATTTATCCAGTTACCTTGGAAAGTTATTATTGAATCGACTTATCATCCTTTCAGGCAATGCTTTCCAGATCATCATAACTCGCTGTGTAAAAAAAAGTTTTTCCTAATGTCCCCTCTGCTTCTTTTGCCAATTACCTAAAATCTTTGTCCTCTGGTTACTGGCTCTTCTGCAATTGGAAACAATTTCTCCTTATTCACTGTATCAAAACCTTCATGATTTTGAACATCTCTATCAAATGTCCCCTTAACCTTCTCTGCTCTAAGGAGAACAACCCCAGTTTCTCTAGTCTCTGTACATAACTGAAATCTTTCATCTTTGATACCATTCTAAATCTCCTCTGTACCTCCTCTAAGACCGTGACATCCTCCCTAACGGATGGTGCCCAGAATTGGCCATAATACTGCAGCTGTGTCCCCTGGTTCTGGACTTCCCCAACATCAGGAACATTCTACCCGCATCTAACCTGTCCCGTCCCGTCAGAATCTTATATGTTTCTATGAGATCCCCTCTCATCCTTCTTAACTCCAATGTATAAAGGCCCAGTTGATACAGTGTTATATAAATATTTAGGATAACATCCTTGTTTTTCATAAAATAGAATGGTTACAGCACGGAAGAAGGTCATTTGGCCCGTCGAGCCTGTGCCGACTCTCCGCTAGTCCCACTCCCCTGCCCTTTACTTGTAGCCCTGCAAATCTTTTTCCTTCAGATACTTATCCAACTCCCTTTTGAAAGATAACATTGAGTCTGCCTCCACCATCCTTTCAGGCAGTGCATTCCAGATCTTAACCACTCGCTGGTTAAAGTTTTTTCTTACCCTGCCTTTAGTTTTTTTGCCAGTCACCTTAAATCTGTGTCCTCTGGTTCTCGATCCTTCTGCCAATGGGAACAGTTTCTCTCCATCTACTCTGTTCACACCCCTCAAGATTTTGAACACCTCTATCAAATCTCCTCTGAATCTTCTCTGCTCCAAGGAGAACAACCCCCAGCTTTCCAGTCTATCAATGTAACTGAAGCCCCTCATTCCTGGAATCATTCTTGTAAATCTTTTCTGCGCCTACGCTAAGGCCTGCACATCCTTCCTAAAGTGTGGTGCCCAGAATTGGACATGCTACTCCAGTTGGGGCCAAACCAGCGTTTCATACAGCTTTATCATAATTTCCACACCTTTGTACTCTATACCTCTTTTTTGAAGCCCAGGCTCCCATAAGCTTCTTAACGTGCTTTCTCAACCTGCGCTGCCACCTTCAACATAGATACAAAGAAAATAGGTGCAGGAGTAGGCCATTCGGCCCTTCGAGCCTGCACCACCATTCAATAAGATCATGGCTGATCATTCCCTCAGTACCCCTTTCCTGCTTTCTCTCCATACCCCTTGATCCCTTTAGCCATAAGGGCCATACCTAACTCCCTCTTGAATATATCCAATGAACTGGCATCAACAACTCTCTGCGGCAGGGAATTCCACAGGTTAACAGCTCTCTGAGTGAAGAAGTTTCTCCTCATCTCAGTCCTAAATGGCCTACCCCTTATCCTAAGACTGCATCCCCTAGTTCTGGACTTCCCCAACATCGGGAACATTCTACCCGCATCTAACCTGTCCCGTCCCGTCAGAATCTTATATGTTTCTATGAGATCCCCTCTCATCCTGCTAAACTCCAAAGTATAAAGGCCCAGTTGATCCAGTCTCTCCTCATATGTCAGTCCTGCCATCCCGGGAATCAGTCTGGTGAACCTTCGCTGCACTCCCTCAATAACAAGAATGTCCTTCCTCAGATTAGGAAACCAAAACTGAACACAGTATTCCAGGTGAGGCCTCACACAAGGCCCTGTACAATTGCAGTAAGACCTCCCTGCTCCTATACTCAAATCCCCTAGCTATGAAGGCCAACATACCATTTGCCTTCTTCACCGCCTGCTGTACCTGCATGCCAACTTTCAATGACTGATGAACCATGACACCCAGGTCTCGTTGCACCTCCCCTTTTCCTAATCTGCCGCCATCCAGATAATATTCTGTCTTCGCGTTTTTGCCCCCAAAGTGGATAACCTCACATTTATCCACATTATACTGCATCTGCCATGCGTTTGTTCACTCACCTAACCTGTCCAAGTCACCCTGCAGACTCTTAGCGTCCCCCTCACTGCTCACACCGCCGCCAGTTTAGTGTCATCTGCAAACTTGGAGATATTACACTCAATTCCTTCATCCAAATCATTGATATATATTGTAAAAAGCTGGGGTCCCAGGACTGAGCCCTGCGGCATTCCACTAGTCACTGCCTGCCATTTTGAAAAGGATCCGTTTGTCCCAACTCTCTGCTTCCTGTCTGCCAACCAGTTCTCTATCCACGTCAGTATATTACCCCCAATACCATGTGCTTTGATTTTTCACACCAATCTCTTATGTGGGACCTTGTCAAAAGCCTTTTGAAAGTCCAAATATACCACATCCACTGGTTCTCCCTTGTCCACTCTACTATTTACATCCTCAAAAAATTCCAGAAGGTTTGTCAAGCATGATTTCCCCTTCATAAATCCATGCTAACTTGGACCGATCCTGTCACTGCTTTCCAAATGTGTTGCTATTTCATCCTTAATAATTGATTCCAACATTTTCCCCACTACTGATGTCAGGCTAACCGGTCTATAATTACCTGCTTTCTCTCTCCCTCCCGTTTTAAAAAATGATATTACATTAACTACCCTCCAGTCCATAGGAACTGATCCAGAGTTGGAAAATGATCACCAATGCATCCATTATTTCTAGGGCCACTTCCTTAAGTACTCTGGGATGCAGACTATCAGGCCCCGGCGATTTATCGCCGTCAATCCCATCAATTTCCCAAACACAATTTCCCGTCTAATAAAGATATCCTTCAGTTCCTCCTTCCCACTAGATACTCGGTCCCCTAGCACTTCCAGAAGGTTATTTGTGTCTTATGCATACATGCCCCCAGGTCTCTCTGTTTGTGCACCACTTGAGGATTGTACCATTTAGTTTATACGTCCTCGCCTCATTCTTTCTACCAGAATGTATCACGTCACACTTTTCTACGTTAAATTTCATCTCCCACATGTTTGTCCATTTCATTAGTCTGTCCTAGTCTTCTTGAAGTCAATCACTCTCCTCCTGACTGTTCACTATACTTCCAAGTTTTGTGTCATCTGCAAATTTTGAAATTGTGTCCCGTACACCCACAATCAAGTCAATATTGTGCCGAAAATTCCGGCCTCGCTGATTGGAAAACCGCAAATGTAATGCTCTTATTTAAAAAAGGAGGCAGACAAAAAGCAGGAAACTATAGACCAGTTAGCCTAACATCTGTGGTTGGGAAAATGTTGGAGTCCATTATTAAAGAAGCAGTAGCGGGACATTTGGAAAAGCATAATTCAGTCAGGCAGAGTCAGCATGGATTTATGAAGGGGAAGTCATGTTTGACAAATTTGCTGGAATTCTTTGAGGATGTAACGAACAGGGTGGATAAAGGGGAACCAGTGGATGTGGTGTATTTGAACTTCCATAAGGCATTTCACAAGGTGCCACATAAAAGGTTACTGCACAAGATAAGAGCTCACAGAGTTGGGAGTAATATATCAGCATGGATAGAGGATTGGCTAATTAACAGAAAACAGAGTTGGGATAAATGGTTCATTCTCAGGTTGGCAATCAGTAACGAGTGGGGTGCCGCAGAGATCAGTGCTGGGACCCCAACGACTTGGATGAAGGGACCGAGTAATGTAGCCAAGTTTGCTGACGATACAAAGATGGGAGGAAAAGCAATGTGTGAGGAATTCACAAAAAACCTGCAAAAGGACATAGACAGGCTAAGTGAGTGGGAAAAAATTTGGCAGATGGAGTATAATTTTGGAAAGTGTGAGGTTATGCACTTTGGCAGAAAACAATCGAAGAGCAAGTTATTATTTAAATGGAGAAAAATTGCAAAGTGCTACAATACAGCAGGACCTGGGGTTCCTGGTGCATGAAACACAAAAGATTAGTATGCAGGTACAGCAAGTGATCAGGAAGGCCAATGGAATCTTGGCCTTTATTGCAATGGGGTTGGAGTATAAAAGCAGGGAAGTCTTGCTACAGTTATACAGGGTATTGGTGAGGCCACACCTGGAATACTGCGTGCAGATTTGGTTTCCATATTTATGAAAGGATATACTTGCTTTGGAGGCAATTCAGAGAAGGTTCACTTGGTTTCTGAGATGAGGGGGTTGACTTATGAGGAAAGGTTGAGTAGGTTGGGCCTCTACTCATTGGAATTCAGAAGAATGAGAGGTGATCTTATCGAAATGTATAAGATTATGAGGGTGCTTGACAGGGTGGACGCAGAAAGGATGTTTCCACTGATAGGGGAGACTAGAACTAGGGGGCATAATCTTAGAATAAGAGGCCGCCCATTTAAAACTGAGATGAGGAGGAATTTCTTCTCTGATGGTTGTAAATCTGTGGAATTCATTGCCTCAGAGAGCTGCGGAAGCTGGGCCATTGAATAAATTTAAGACAGAGATAGACAGTTTCTTAACTGATAAGGGAATAAGGGGTTATGTTTGACAAATATGCTGGAATTCTTTGAGGATGTAACGAACAGGTGGATAAAGGAGAAAGGAGAACCAGTGGATGTGGTGTATTTGGACTTCCAGAAGGCATTTGACAAGGTGCTACATAAAAGATAAAAGTTCACGGGGTTGGAGATAATATATTAGCATGGATGGAGGATTGGCTAACTAACAGAAAACAGAAAGTCGGGCTAACTGGTTCATTCTCAGGTTGGCAATCAGTAACTAGTGGGGTGCAGCAGGGATCAGTGCTGGGACCCCACCTATTTACAATTTATATTAACGACTTAGAAGAGGGACTGAGTGTAAGGTAGACAAGTTTGCTGCTGATACAAAGATGGGAGGAAAAGCAATGAATGAGGAGGACACAAAAAATCTACAGAAGTACAGACAGGCTAAGTGCGCAAAAATTTGGCAGATGGATTATAATGTTCGAAAGTGTGAGGTCATGCACTTGGGCAGAAAAAAATCAAAGAGCAAGTTATTATTTAAATGGAGAAAAATTGCTGTGTGCTGCAGTACAGCGGGACCTGGGGGTACTTGTGCATGAAACACAAAAGGATAGTATGCAGGTACAGCAAGTGATCAGGAAGGCCAATGCAATCTTGGCCTTTATTACAAAGGGGAAGTCTTGCTACAGTTATACAGGATACTGGTGAGGCCACACTTGGGATACTGCGTGCAGTTTTGGTTTCCGTATTTATGAACGGATATACTTGCTTTGGAGGCAGTTCAGAGAAGGTTCACTCGGTTGATTCAGGTGACGAGGGGGTTGACATGAGGAAAGGTTGAGGAGGTTGAACCTCTACTCATTGGAATTTAGAAGAATGAGAGGTGATCTTATCGAAACGTATAAGATTATGAGGGGGCTTGACAAGGCGGATTCAGAGAGGATGTTTCCACTGATAGGGGAGACTAAAGCTCGAAGGCATAATCTTAGAATATGGGGCGGCCCATTCAAAACAGAGATGAGGAGGCATTTCTTCTCTGAGGGTTTTAAATCTTTGGAATTCGCTGACTCAGAGAGCTGTGGAAGCTGGACATTGAATAAATTTAAGACAGAAATAGACAATTTCTTAAATGATAAGGGTTTACGGGAAGTGGACCTGAGTCCATGATCGGATCAGCCATGATCATATTAAATGGCGGAGCAGACTCGAGGAGCCGGATGGCCTACTCCTGCTCCTATTTCTTATGTTCCTATGTCCATACGAAGTCCGCAGGGACCTGGCGACGCCTCATAAAAGCCAGTTTTCGCATGCGCTAAAAACCGGCTTTTCCGATGTGTGAAGATTTCTTCGAAGAGGAGAGGTTGGGCTTTTTGCCCAGCGAATGTCCTTCAAACTTTTACAACTGCTAAAAGCAGGTGTATAACTTACTTTTACCAGTGTAAGAGTTTTAAAACATAGAAAAAATAATTGTAAACACTCAATTTTATATTAAAAAACACTGTCCATTAAGGTAAGTTTATAATTAACACAATTACAAGTGTGACGTCCGAAATCCGGAAACCTCGGGACCGAGTCCGTTCCGGATTCTGGCTATTTTCGGATTTCAGAACGTCTTTGCCTGGGCCGAGGAAGGAAAGTCGGTCGGGCCGCCGGAGGTTGGCGGGTGGGGGGGTCGGATGTCAGGCTGCCGGAGGTCGGGGAGGGTGGGGGGGTGCTGAGGCCGGGCTGAGGCCAGGTCGAGCGGCCGGAGGCTGGGTGAGGTCGGACGGCCGGAGATCAGGCTGTGGCACGGGAAAGCCAGGTGAGGTCGAGCCGAGGTCAGGTGGGCTGAGATCGGGCGGCCAGAGGTCAGGCCGCAGCGGGGTCAGGCAGCCGGAGGTCAGGCCGAGGCGGGGGGAGGTAGGGCGGCTGGAGGCCGGGGTAGGTCGAGGCGAGGTCGGGCTGCCAAGGCAGGGGAGTCTGGATTTTGGAACATTTTCCGGTTTCTGGACGACCCTACCCCTACCACGGATCGGCCCAGTGTTCGTATTCCGGAACATTCCAGATTCAGGAACTTTAGATTTTGGATGAAGGCATGAGAACCCTTACACTATGCAGCAGCATCAAAAGAAGCCCGGGGTGGGGGTGGTGCGGTGAGGTTGTTTGCCGAGCCCCTGTGTCTGGTCGAGGGAGCGATTCTGCTGGCCGACCCACAAGCCCGGTGAAGAGATGTTTGGTCTGTGGTGGGGTGATACTTTGAAAAAAATCGAAAATTAAAAAATTGCATTAGACTTCGTTACCCCAAATGTCCTCATTTGAATGCCTAGCTTCCTGATCGAAGCAAGACTATTGCGCATGCACAGACCTGGGTGTGGTCCATACTAGGGCGTCGAACAATGAAGTTTGTCCTGCTGTTTTGAGCTTCTTGCAAAGGTACAATTTAATCATGGGGGCAATACTGACCATGCCATACCTTGTGCAAGCCTTCTGCATGATGGTGCTGCGGAGGAGATGATTGATTCGCCGTCATCACATAAGGAACCTCAGAGCACATAGGATGATGGGCAGGAGGCCTTACCCACGTCTGGTATATCGAGACAGGCATTCATGCCTGCACCTGAGTGATGCACGACTGTGTGGGAAGGCTACGTTTCTGCAAAGAAGTTGTAACCGAGAACTGTGAGTTATTAAAGCAGACCTGTATCCGAGAAGTGTCAGGAGGACTGCTTTGTCAGTTGAAGTGAAGGTTACAGCTGCACTTTCATTTTATATGTTGTGTATCTGTAAAGCATGCACTCCCATATTCCGCCACCAAGGAGCGCATCCCCTGAAGTCCCAAGGGATCCCAGCATCCCTTGGGAGCACTGTATATAAGCCGGAACCCTAAGGCCTGTTCCTCACTCTGGAGTGTCTTAATAAAGACTGAGGTCACTGTTACTTTAACCTCCCTGTGTGCAGTCTCATCTGTGTTAGGAATACAATAACTGGCGACGAGTATACGAATCCAACGCAAAGATTCCGCAAACTGTGGGCATCCCGGAGAAGTTCTCGGAGGGTGAGGACTGGGAAGCCTATGTCGAACGGCTAGACCAGTACTTTGTAGCCAACGAGCTGGACGGAGAAGGAAGCGCTGCAAAAAGGAGAGTGGTCCTCCTCACGGTCTGCGGGGCACCCACCTACAGCCTCATGAAGAATCTTCTGGTTCCAGTGAAACCCACAGATAAGTCGTATGAGAAGCTGTGTATACGGGTTCGGGAGCATCTTAACCCGAGGGAGAGCATGCTGATGGCGAGGTATCGGTTCTACACGTGCCAGCGATCTGAAGGTCAGGAAGTGGCGAGCTATGTCGCCGAGCTAAGGCAACTTGCAGGACAATGTGAGTTTGATGGCTACCTGGAGCAGATGCTCAGAGACTTTTTTGTACTGGGTATTGGCCACGAGACCATCCTACGAAAACTTTTGACTAGAGACACCGACCCTCAGTAAGGCCATTGCGATAGCACAGGCGTTTATGTCCATCAGTGATAACAGCAAACAAATCTCTCCGCACACAAGTGCTAGCAATGTTCATAAAATAACTGGAACTGTGTTTGCGAGCAGAAATGTACAGGGCAGAAACCACGAGTCTGCAACTGCCAGCAGGCCTCAGGTGACCCAGATGACTCCGAGTCCGCAACAAAGGATGAATGCAAGGCAATTCACACCTTGTTGGCATTGTGGAGGCTTCCATTCAGCCTATTCATGCCGCTTCAAATAGTATGTTTGCAAGAGCTGTGGAACAATGGGGCACCTCCAACGAGCTTGCAGACGCGCTGCAAGCTCTGCAAAACCTGCTAACCACCACGTGGCAGAGGAAGATCGGTCCATGGTGGATCAAAGCAATTTCGAGCCTCAGAGAGAGGAGGCAGATGCTGAAGTACACGGGGTGCACACATTTTCGACGAAATGTCCACCTATAATGCTAAATGTAAAATTGAATGGCTTACTCGTAGCCATGGAACTGGACACTGGCGCTAGCCAATCCATCATGAGTAAAAAGATGTTTGAGAGACTGTGGTGCAACAAGGCACTCAGACCAGCCCTGAGCCCCATCCACACAAAACTGAGAACGTATACCAAAGAGCTCATCACTGTCCTGGGCAGTGCCGTGGTCAAGGTCACCTACGAGGGCACAGTGCACGAACTGCCACTCAGGATTGTCCCGGGCGATGGCCCCACACTGCTTGGAAGAACCTGGCTGGGCAAAATCCGCTGGAACTGGAATGACATCCGAGCGCTATCACATGTCGATGAGGCCTCATGTACCCAGGTTCTCAACAAATTTTCTTCCCTTTTTGAGCCAGTCATTGGAAACTTCTCCGGGGCAAAGGTGCGGATCCACTTGGTCCCTGAGGCACGACCCATTCACCACAAGGCGTGAGCGGTACCTCACATGATGAGGGAGAGACTGGAAATCGAACTGGACAGGCTGCAACGCGAGGGCATCATTTCCCCAGTGGAATTCAGCAAGTGGGCCAGCCTGATTGTTCCAGTACTCAAAAGTGATGTCACGGTCAGGATTTGCAGCGATTATAAAGTAAGTATTAATCGTTTCTCGCTACAGGACTAATACCCGCTACCTAAGGCAGACGACCTATTTGCGACGTTGGCAGGAGGCAAGACGTTCACCAAGCTCGACCTGACTTAGGCCTACATGGCGCAGGAGCTGGAGGAGTCTTCGAAGGACCTCACCTGCATCAACACGCACAAGGGACTGTTTATCTACAACAGATGCCGGTTTGGAATTCGGTCGGCTGTAGCGATCTTTCAGAGAAACATGGAGAGCCTACTCAAGTCGGTACCACACATGGTGGTTTTTCAGGACGACATATTGGTCACGGGTCGGGAGACACTCGAGCACGTACAAAACCTGGAGGAGGTCCTCCAGCGACTGGATCGCGTAGGGCTGCGGCTGAAGAGGTCGAAATGCATCTTCATGGAAACAGAAGTGGAGTTTTTGGGGAGAAAGATCATGGCGGATGGGATTCAGCCCTCAGACGCCAAGACAGAGGCTATCAGAAACGCACCCAGGCCACAGAACGTCACGGAGCTGCGGTCGTTCCTGGGACTCCTCAACTATTTTGGTAACTTCCTACCGGGGTTAAGCACCCTCTTAGAGCCCCTACATGTGTTATTGCATAAAGGTGAGAAAGCCAGAAACATTTTATGCTCCAACAAGCTGCTTGTATTGTATAACCCGTGTAAAAGACTTGTGCTAGCATGTGATGCGTCGTCGTACGGAGTCGGGTGTGTATTACAACAAGCTAACGTTGCGGGGAAGTTGCAACCTGTCGCCTATGCCTCCAGGAGCTTGTCTAAGGCCGAGGGGCCCGACAGCATGATTGAGAAAGAGGCATTAGCGTGTGTGTTCGGGGTAAAGAAAATGCATCAGTACCTGTTTGGCCTCGGATTTGAGCTGGAAACCGATCACAAGCCCCTCATATCCCTGTTCGTTGAAAACAAAGGGATAAATACTAATGTCTCAGCCCGCATATAAAGGTGGGCACTCGCACTATCAGCATATAACTATACCACCCGCCATAGGCCAGGCACCGAGAGCTGTGCGGATGCTCTCAGCCGGCTACCATTGCCCACCACGGGGGTGGAAATGGCGCAGCCTGCAAACTTGTTGATGGTGGCGCAGCCCGCAGACTTGTTGATGGTGGCGCAGCCCGCAGACTTGTTGATGGTCATGGAAGCGTTTGAAAATGATAAATCACTTGTCACGGCCCGCCAGATTAGGACTTGGACCAGCCAAGATCCTCTGCTGTACCTAATAAAAAACTGTGTACTGCATGGGAGCTGGGCCAGCATCCCCGTTGAAATGCAAGAGCTAATCAAGCCGTTCCAGCGGCGGAAGGACGAGCTGCCATTCAGGCAGACTGCCTATTGTGGGGTAACCGCGTAGTGCTACCTAAAAAGGGCAGGGAGACGTTCATCTTGGATCTCCACAGCACACACCCAGGTATAATAATGATGAAAGCAATAGCCAGATCCCACGTGTGGTGGCCTGGTATCGACTCTGTTTTAGAGTCCTGTGTACGTCAATGCAGCATGTGTGCTCAGTTGAGCAACGCGCCCAGAGAGGCACAACTAAGTTTGTGGTCCTGGCCCTCCAGACCATGGTCGAGGATCCGTGTCGATTAAGCGGGCCCGTTTCTCGGTAAAATGTTCCTGGTGGTGGTGGTTTTTCAAAATGGATTGGATGTGAAATAATGTCGGGAAGCACCGCCACCACCACCATTGAAAGCCTGAGGGCCATGTTTGCCACCCACGGCCTACCTGTGACATACTGGTGAGTGACAACGGGCCATGTTTCACCAGTGCCGAATTTAAAGAATTCATAACCCTCAATGGGATCAAACATGTCACCTCGGCCCCGTTTAAACCAGCCTCCAATGGGCAGGCAGAGCGGGCAGTACAAACAATTAAACAGAGCCTTAAACGAGTCACAGAAGGCTCACTCCAAACCCGCCTGTCCCGAGTACTGCTGAACTACCGCACGAGACTCCACTCGCTCATAGGGGTGCCCCCGGCTGAGCTACTCATGAAAAGGACACTTCAAACCAGACTCTCGCTGGTCCACCCCAACCTGCATGATCAGGTAGAGAGCAGGATGCAGCAACAAAATGTAAACGATGGTCGCGCCACTGTGTCACGGGAAATTGATCTGAATGACCTTGTGTATGTGCTAAACTATGGACATGGTCCCAAGTGGATCGCGGGCACGGTGATAGCTAAAGAAGGAAGTAGGGTGTTTGTAGTCAAACTAGACAATGGACAAATTTGCAGAAAGAACCTGGACCAAACGAGGCTGCGGTTCACAGACTGCCCTGAACAACCCATAGCAGACACCACCTTTTTCGAGCCACAACACATATCCAAAGGATCAATGACAGCACCCCAGACCAGGAAATTGAACCCATTACGCCCAACAGCCCAGTAAGGTCCGGCTCGCCCTGCAGGGCCAACAACACGCCAGCCCAGCGAGGGCACAGCCAACACACCAGAACAGACATTTCTACCGAGGCGGTCCACCAGGGAAAGAAAAGTTCCCCACCGCCTCACCTTGTAAATAGTTTTCACTTTGACTTTGGCGGGGGAGTGATGTTGTGTATCTGTAAAGCATGCACTCCCATATGCCGCCACTAGGGAGCGCATCCCCTGAAGTCCCAAGGGATCCCAGCATCCCTTGGGAGCACTGTATATTAGCCGGCTCCTAAGGCCTGTTCCTCACTCTGGAGTATCTTAATAAAGACTGAGGTCACTGTTACTTTAACCTCCCTGTGTGCAGTCTCATCTGTGTTAGGAACACAATATTATGCATCTGGATCATTCCAGGCCACAACTGGGGATGTGTGCGCCATTTCTCAACATACAACACATATCTGCATTTGGCAGGTGACTGCTGCACTATATACCCGGAGGAATGACTACATAAAGTTCCCCATGACCACCCAGACAATGCATGATGGGGCTGTGGGATTCTCTAGGATTGCTGGCTTCCCAAAGGTACAGAGCTGCATTGATTGTACCCACATTGCGAGCACCTTTGGAGGATTCCGAGATGTACAAGAACAGAAAAGGCTTCCACTCCGTGAATGTGCAGCTCATCTGTGAAGACATGCATCGCATCATGTCAGTTGATGCGAGCTGCCCTGGGAGCACCCATGATGTGTTCATCCTACGTGAGAGCGCTATATCTGCCATGTTTCAACAGCAGCCAAAAGGACAGAGCTGGCTGCTGGGACACAAAGGGTACGGCCTCGCCGCCTGGCTCATGGCGCCCTTTTGCATAAACCGGACGAAAGCTGACCGGGAATACAACATGTCGCACATTGCGACGCGCAGCATAATAGAGAGGACCATTGGCATCTTGAAGAAGCATTTCCAATGCCTGCATCATTCTGGAGGCTACTTGCAATACTTCCATGAGATTGTCGGTCAGTTCACTGTTCTGTGCTGCATGCTGCATAACTTAGCCATCATGAGGCAGCAGCAGCTGGTAGTAGAAGACCCACCTGAGGTGAGAGTGGCTGATGTTGATGAGGAACATGCAGATGATGAGGAGGAGGAGGAGGAAGCCATGCAACTACCTGAACCCGGAGCATGACGGCGGAGGAGGGCGGGCCGTCGTGCCCCTTTATCGATTGCTCGAGTCTTGCCCCATCTCTGAATGCTTTGCTGCCTGAAGGCTCAGCGGCAACTATTCCACATGGACCATGTTTACTGTTCGTACCTGTTCCGTAATGTGTTGTGTTAATGGAACAAATAATGGAAATGATTCAGTTATAATTTAAAATATATATTTTATTCAAACGTTTAACACTTGTTTGTACTTAACTTCAATAAAATTATTCTTGTATCAAACTTTAAAGTTTTCAATTAAGATCACTTACAAACTTTTAAACTTATAAATTTACATCATTTACAAACAACTTTTAATTTGATAACAGTTACAACAGCAACAATAATAATAATAACAGCAAAGAAAGGCTGCACCCATCTCTCCTCCACCTTATTCTAAGACCGCCCGCTGCCCTTGGTCTTGTTGACTCCACCCCCCCCCGCAGGGGGTGGCGCAGCGTTTCTCGGGTTGGTACCAAGCTTATTCTTTCGAACATCTCAAGTAATGCACACTTCTTGATGGGGGGCAGCAGGGGTGGGGGGTGCTGGCAGGCGGTAATGTGGAAGGCCCGGCTTGGGCCTCTTCAGAGGCTGGTCTGGGGATTGGAGTGGGAGTGGCAGTTGATTCTGTCAATGGGCGCGGGGTCTGGGCGTGTTCCCTTATTACAGCAGCTAATTCTGACATTCCCTCCCTCGTGTACCCTGTCTCAACTACCTCCCTCATGTTCGCCAACAGTGTATCAGCTGCCTGCGATATTCCCTCCCTCATGTTCCCATTTCTTGTGAGAGTGTTGTTGCTTCTCTCGACAGTCCATATACCTCATCACCCACCCCACTGATGGTGTCCAGGAGTCATTGTGTAAGGTCAATGCTCTCTGCACTCATTGCCATCATCTGAACCACATCTGTTAGATCCCGCACCTCAGCAGAGCGCTGTCGAACTCTCCTTCCCCTTCTCATCCTGGGTATGGCTCGCTGCATCCCACTGGGACCTGCAGCCTCGGACGGTGGGGCCCTGGGTGTGCCTCGCTGCATCCCACTGGAATCCGCAGCTTCAGAAGGTGAGGCCCTGGGTGTGCCTCGCTGCACTCCACTGGAATCCCCAATCTCAGACTGAGAGAAACCATGGAATGTTCCAACACTCGTCCCACTCAGGAAAGGGCCTGGCATCTCAATGGGCGGCACCTGCACCTCCTCCAGACTGAGTACAACAGTGGGGGCTTCATCCATCACCTCCCCTCACCCCCATGCTCTTGCTCTGGAAGGTGGGATTGGAAGATGTTCTCTTCAGGCTCATCCATGTCTGAATCATCATCTGCATCAGCTTCAGCCTCGACATGGTTGGCCTCAAGTTCTGCAAATTATAACAGAACAGACAAATGGTTAACAGCAGAGGAGGGGGCAGGGTAGCATGAGTAGGCTCACACAGCGCAGGCAGCAGGCTCATTTGAAGAACCACGTTGAATGATAGCACATTGCATCAACTGAAGCGTAGCTGACGGAGACATCCCCAGGAACCGAAGTATGGCTAGCCCGCGCAGTACTTAACATTTAGCAAAACCAGACGGTGGAATTTGCAGAACTTACCCTCTCCCTCGAGTATGGGCCCAGCTTGTGCAATGGTGGTTGCTTTTCTCCAGGCAGGACCCATCAAAGCAGCGACCCTGTCTTCCAAGTGTATCAGTGATGCAGATTTGCCTGGCCTCCTTCCGTTCGAGTTCTTTCCCTTTTGTTGTGTGCCACCTTCCTCTGCAAAGATGAAAGTATAACTTTTTAGAGAGGATATCTTTCTGCTGGGAGGGACATATACAGATAGTCACATTTACATAACATAGAAAATAGGTGCAGGAGTAGGCCATTCGGCCCTTCTAGCCTGCACCGCAATTCAATGAGTTCATGGCTGAACATGCAACTTCAGTACCCCATTCCTGCTTTCTCGCCATACCCCTTGATCCCCCTAGTAGACTTCATCTAACTCCTTTTTGAATATATTTAGTGAATTGGCCTCAACAACTTTCTGTGGTAGAGAATTCCACAGGTTCACCACTCTCTGGGTGAAGAAGTTTCTCCTCATCTCGGTCCTAAATGGCTTACCCCTTATCCTTAGACTGTGACCCCTGGTTCTGGACTTCCCCAACATTGGGAACATTCTTCCTGCATCTAACCTGTCTAAACCCATCAGAATTTTAAACGTTTCTATGAGGTCCCCTCTCATTCTTCTGAACTCCAGTGAATACAAGCCCAGTTGATCCAGTCTTTCTTGATAGGTCAGTCCCGCCATCCCGGGAATCAGTCTGGTGAACCTTCGCTGCACTCCCTCAATAGCAAGAATGTCCTTCCTCAGGTTAGGAGACCAAAACTGTACACAATACTCCAGGTGTGGTCTCACCAAGGCCCTGTACAACTGTAGCAACACCTCCCTGCCCCTGTACTCAAATCCCCTCACTATGAAGGCCAACATGCCATTTGCTTTCTTAACCGCCTGCTGTACCTGCATGCTAACCTTCAATGATTGATGTACCATGACACCCAGGTCTTGTTGCACCTCCCCTTTTCCTAATCTGTCACCATTCATATAATAGTCTGTCTCCCTGTTTTTACCACCAAAGTGGATAACCTCACATTTATCCACATTATACTTCATCTGCCATGCATTTGCCCACTCACCTAACTTATCCAAGTCACTCTGCAGCCTCATAGCATCCTCCTCGCAGCTCTCACTGCCACTCAACTTAGTGTCATCCGCAAATTTGGAGATACTACATTTAATCCCATCTAAATCATTAATGTACAGTGTAAACAGCTGGGGCCCCAACACAGAACCTTGCGGTACCCCACTAGTCACTGCCTGCCATTCTGAAAAGTACCCATTTACTCCTACTCTTTGCTTCCTGTCTGACAACCAGTTCTCAATCCATGTCAGCACACTACCCCCAATCCCATGTGCTTTAACTTTGCACATTAATCTCTTGTGTGGGACCTTGTCGAAAGCCTTCTGAAAGTCCAAATATACCACATCAACTGGTTCTCCCTTGTCCACTCTACTGGAAACATCCTCAAAAAATTCCAGAAGATTTGTCAAGCATGATTTCCCTTTCACAAATCCATGCTGACTTGGACCTATCATGTCACCTCTTTCCAAATGCGCTGCTATGACATCCTTAATAATTGATTCCATCATTTTACCCACTATCGATGTCAGGCTGACCGGTCTATAATTCCCTGTTTTCTCTCCCTCTTTTTTTAAAAAGTGGGGTTACATTGGCTACCCTCCACTCGATAGGAACTGATCCAGAGTCAATGGAATGTTGGAAAATGACTGTCAATGCATCCGCTATTTCCAAGGCCACCTCCTTAAGTACTCTGGGATGCAGTCCATCAGGCCCTGGGGATTTATCGGCCTTCAATCCCATCAATTTCCCCAACACAATTTCCCGACTAATAAGGATTTCCCTCAGTTCCTCCTCCTTACTAGACCCTCTGACCCCTTTTATATCCGAAAGGTTAGTGTCCTCCTTAGTGAATACCGAACCAAAGTACTTGTTCAATTGGTCCGCCATTTCTTTGTTCCCCGTTATGACTTCCCCTGATTCTGACTGCAGGGGACCTACGTTTGTCTTTACTAACCTTTTTCTCTTTACATATCTATAGAAACTTTTGCAATCCGTCTTAATGTTCCCTGCAAGCTTCTTCTCGTACTCCATTTTCCCTGCCCTAATCAAACCCTTTGTCCTCCTCTGCTGAGTTCTAAATTTCTCCCAGTCCCTGGGTTCGCTGCTATTTCTGGCCAATTTGTATGCCACTTCCTTGGCTTTAATGCTATCCCTGATTTCCCTTGATAGCCACGGTTGAGCCACCTTCCCTTTTTTATTTTTACGCCAGACAGGAATATACAATTGTTGTAGTTCATCCATGCGGTCTCTAAATGTCTGCCATTGCCCATCCACAGTCAACCCCTTAAGTATCATTCGCCAATCTATCCTAGCCAATTGCAATTGCATTGAATAAATGAAAATATTACTTACACTAACTACTTGACCAAGGTCCTGCCACTTCTTTTTGCACTGGCCTCCAGACCTCTACCATTGCACAGTAATCTTCTGCAAGTTGGTTCCAGCGTTTCTTCATTTCTTTTGGTGAAACTTTTATGTGACCTCTGCTGATGTCCAGCTCGTGGCATCTGGTCTCAATCACAGTAACTAGTGCCTCCACTTCATCCCTTCATCCTGTAAGAAATTCTTGGTCCTTGCGCCGTGTTGCATCTAGTTTTGCAGCTCGGATTTTTCCAATGAGAATTAAAGTTCTCGTGCACAACTGGCTCTTTAAAAATGGCCGAATGTAGAACAGGAACTGTACTGGGCATGCACGCCCATAGCAGTCACGTCAAAAATGTCCTTTTTTTTTTGCACATGCTCAGAAGGGGGCCATCACTTTTTCGCCGCAGACATTAGCCTCCACCCCACCCCCCCCCGAAGCTAAAGGACAAGCTGCGTGGCGCCAATTTCAAAAAATAGAACCGGGAAACTTGCTAGTTTTTTTTTTGAGTAGTCGGGGCCAAAATAAACAGACATAATTCTTGCAATATGCCGAAAAACAGCATTGGGGAAAATTGAGCCCAGTATGTTGGCCTTTATTCCAAAAGGATTTGAGTACAAGAGTAAAGATGACTTACTACAATTATATAGGGCTCTGGTGAGACCACAACTGGAATATTGTGTCTCCTTACCCAAGGAAGATTATACTTGCCATAGAGGGGTGCAACAAAGTTTCACCAGACTAATTCCTGGGATGGGGGGATTGTCCAATGAGGAGAGATTGAGTAAACTAGGCCTATATTCTCTAGAATTTAGAAGAATGAGAGGTGATCTCATTGAAACAAACAAAATTCTTCGAGGCCTTGCCAAGGTAGATGAGGAATCTCGAACCAGTGATCGCAGTCTCAGAATAATGGGTTGGCCATCTTGGACTGAGATGAGGATAAATTTCTTCGCTCAGGGTGGTGAATCTTTGGAATTCTCTTCCCCCAGAGGGCTGTGGTTGTTCAGTCGTTGAGTATATTCAAGACAGAGATCGATAGATTTTTGGATATTAAGGGATGTGGGGATAGTGCAGGAAAGTGGAGTTGAGGTAGAAGATCAGCCATGATCTTATTGAATGGCAAAGCAGTTTTTGAGGGAACGAATGGCCTTCTCCTCCTAATTCTTATGTTCTTATCTTCAAACTTTTAAATACCTCTATTTTAATTATCTCCAATTTCTCTACTACCTCATTCTTTACTGTAACATTGGCAGTGTCCTCTTCTTTAGTGAAGACAGATGCTTTAATAGCAGATTTTAAATCTCACCCTGTCTCGTCTTTGAACTCATGTTAAGGTCCTGGACCTGATGGCTTACATCCTAGGGTCTTAAGATAAGTGGCTGCAGAGATAGTGGATGCATTGGTTGTAATCTACCAGAATTCCCAAGTTTCGGGCCATGCCTAGAACGGCGCAGCCCCGACCTGGACGTCTGAAAGTGCGCCGAAAAAATACTTACATATTCTCCAGCTCCCTGCAGGTACTCTGGAGCTGGGCGCAGTGCAGCACGAGCTGTGGGGGGCGGAGCCAGGTCCCTGCGCTGAAAACAGTGCCGGGACCTCTGCACATGCGCGCTACAGTGGCCGTGCATGTGCAGTAGCTCCAGACTCCAGGCACCCAAAACTGTGTGGGAGGGGCCCGAAACACGCAGCCCCTAGCCCTGGCCGAATGGGCTCACTGGGGCGGCATGGATCAGGGCTGCACCTCCCACGCCCAGCTCCTGCTTCCTCCCTTCAGCTGGCTCTCTCAAACCCCCCCCCACAGCTCCCGCTCCGACCCCCCCCCCCCCCCCGACCCCCACTCTTTTTTCCCCCTCCCCCCCCTGGACCCGACTCGACTCCCGCTCCCGCGCCCCGGACTCGACTCGACTCCCGCTCCCCCGCCCCGGACTCCGACTTGACTCCCCCCCCCGGGACCCGACTCGACTCTTCCCACCCGATCCCCGCTTCTTCCCCTCCCGGACCCGACCCGACTCAACTCCTGCTTCCCCGCCCCAGACCTGACCCGACTCCTGACCCCCGGCCACCTACCTTTAACTGCGGTGCTGGGGGCGGGCTCTCCGTTTCTCCCCTCCCTCCCTCCCTCTTTCCTCCCTCCCTTCTCCCCCTCCCTCCCTCCCCCTCTTCTCCCCTCCCTCCCTCTCCGTTTCTCCCCTCCCTCCCTCTCCATTTCTCCCCTCCCTCCCTCTCCGTTTCTCCCCTCCTCCCTTCTCCCCCTCCCTCCCTCCCTCCCTCCCTTCTCCCCCTCCTTCTCTCCCTTCTCCCCCTCCCTCCCTCTCTCTTTTCCCCCCCCCCTCTCCCTCTCTCCCCCTCTCCCCCCCTCTCCTCCCCCTCCCCTCGCTGTCAGAAACACAGACACTGACAGACAGAGAGTGAGAGACACACACACACACAGATAGAGACACTGACAATGACACTCTGGGGGGGGGGGGGGCGCCCATCCCAGCACGCTGTTGGAGGGCTCCCGGTGCTGCTGTCAGTAAGTAGAAAATTATTTTTTAATTTTTTATTCATTTTTTTTGATTGATTTATTGCTTGATTTATTTATGTATTTATCATTTATGATTGATGATGGCTCTTTATTTGTAAAACTGAAGTGTTTAATGTTTGTAAACTTCCCTTTTAAACCCCCCCCCCCCCCCATTCCCTACGCCTGATTTGTAACCTACACCTGATTTATAAGTGTAGGCAAGGTTTTTCTGAGCGTACAAAAATCTACACTTACTCCATTCTAAGTTAGTTTGGAGTAAGTTTTCATTGCCTAAACTTTCAAAACGGGTGTAAGTGGCCGGACATGTCCCCTTTTGAAAAAAAAAATCTGTTCCAAACTGAAACTGTTCTAACTGACTAGAATTGGAGCAAATTAAATGCCAAGAATTGCAATTTCTAAGATACTCCATTCTAAACTAGTTGCTCCAAAAAAACAGGAGCAACTCGGGCCGAAACTTGGCCCCTATAGACCAGTTAGCCTAACATCTGTCGTTCGGAAAATGCTGGAGTCCATTATTAAGGAAGCAATAGTGGGACATTTGGAAAAGCATGATTCAATCAAGCAGAGTCAGCATGGTTTTATGAAAGGTAAATCATGTTTGACAAACTTGCTGGAGTTCTTTGAGGATGTAACGAACAGGCTGGATAAAAGGGAA